>NC_060272.1:130247965-130412582 GCF_021613505.1 Equus quagga
GGCAAACATAAGTGGCAAGACCTGATTAAGCAGTGGCACCTCCTCGGTCAGCACAATTCTTTGAAGCTCTCAGAATTCTGAGCCAGGGAGCCCGGAGAGTGACGGGCCAGTTAATCGCTTTAGAAAATAGTCTGAGTTGTTCGAGATGTTAGGTTGGCTTTTTGTGTTCAGTTTTGGGTTTGGGGTTTGGGGGTTTGTTTTTTGGTTTGCTTAGCTTTGTTTTCGACAGTGTCGGCATATTCAAAGCTAGCGCCGCTTGTTTGATGAGACTCTGCCCCTTAACATGTGGACTCGCCCTGTTTCTGTCCATCAGGCGAGCGGGTTTATGTAAGAGATTTACCTAGATTGAGACGCTGTGCAAAGCTCCGCTAGAGAAGTCCCAGGTGGAGGTGAAATCGCGTGCCAGGTATCTTGACTGCTACCTACAATCTCCATCTCTTATTTCTTGGTTATTGATGGGGCTTGCATTTCTTCCAATAAATTGCTTTGAGTTTATCCTAGACTCTGCTGGGAAGAGGCTCTCCTGCCTTTCCCCCCACCCTCGGAGAGAGTCTCCGTCAACCACAGGGTAGGACCTGAGCGTGTCTTTAAACTCTGTGCTGCTCACTTTCTCCACCTGTAAGACAGGGAGGGTCCCTGGACCCCCAGCCAGGCACTGACCGCGTGGAGCGCCTGCCCCAAACCGCTCGTGTGCAAATCGTTTAGAATGTTTCAACCTCACAGCTTACAACTTCGATGGATGGGGTTTCCTTTGAGCTTTCAAAACTCACCCCCACGCAAGACAGCCTCACTTCTGCCTCATCGCTGGGCGGCCGTTATAGCCTTTGTTATGGAAGGGAAGAACTATAGGCCTGTTTACTTCAGATTTTAAAACGCGTTCCCTGAAGTGAAGTATACCTTTCTAAAGCAATTTCCCGCTGTTTTTGCTAAACTAGATGCCTTTTAGCTCTAAGAAATTGATTTAAGATAAAAAGATAAATAAGTGGTGGGGGTGGAGGCACTTAACCAAATCCCAGGGCCGGGCCTCGTTAACAGCGAGCCGGAGCTGAGCTCCTGCCGCTCCACTCGGAGCCGCGCGTTTTCTTATTTTGCAGATGTTATTTACTCTCCAGCTTCTAGCAGTCATGCACAAATTCTTTTATACTGTATTCAGACCCATCTCTCCGCCTTTTGAGTTGAAATCCTAACTCCAGTCATGCTCATTTACCTGAAAAAGATGGCTGCACTCCGGTACCTCTGAGGTTGGCAGGTCACCCTGGTCTCAGGGCGTCATCCCTTGTTTGGGAACATGCCTGTTTTCAGGTATGAATTAGGACAGTTAATTGTCCTCAAGGAAAGGGATGCACCGGGCCCAATCTTCATGTCTGTAGCATCATTTGTCAACCGTTGGCGCCCTCAATTGTTCTCTCCTCCGTACACAGTTGTAGGGTATTGTTCACATTCTTGGCCTGGACATAATGGATTTGTACCAAGTCGAGCACATTCCTTAACCAGGCTCCCCTGACACCACTGTGGAGATGGGCTCACAGGTGCTGTCAGGGTAGAGAAAGAAGGAGAGTTGGCACTGGGCTTTCCTGACCGAGCACTGGTCACTGGCACTGGGCTCTCCTGACCGAGCACTGGTCACCGAGACTGACGCCTCCGCTAAGGAGCACCGGACCAGGGACGCTCAGCGTGAGGGAAGCAGGCCCAGATGCCGGCCCACAGGGATCTGCAGTGTAGCTGCTGTGAGCTGCGAGCAGCATCGTTAGCCCAGAGAGTTCCTGGGCTTTGCACCTGGGGGGGTATAGTGGGAACTTTTGTCCCCAAGAGCAGGCTGTGACCTTCTTCACGGGGAGTTTTTATGAGCAATTTTACCCAGCCTCCTCTAGTCTTGGGGATTAAAACTCTAAAGTTATTTGAATCTTGAGGCTGTTGGAAGAAGCAAACCAAGATCTCCATTCTGGCTACAGGGTAAAAACAATCAGAGTGATTTACTGGGCACATTTGGCACTCCTTTCACTTCCAGGATGCTGGGGACCCCCCTGGAGCGATAAAAGATGAATATTTATTGGAGTCTAATAATAGTGGGAAAATCAAACTGTATTTTTTCAATAAAAGAAATAGGGTGATATTTTTCTATTTCCCTCAGGAATTTCTGTCTCGATAGGCCACTTTTGATATACATATTCATAATCTAGCCCAGTAAGATGCTAAATACTTCTAAATGCAGCATCATCTGGCTATCTTGCTATTTCTTGTATTCATTGTTAATTGGAGAATATAAAATGTGGTCATGTTTCCAATCAGTATCTACAGAGCACCTATCATGTCCCAGGCACTGGGCTAGGCACTGGGGATGCAAAAATGAACAAAATTCAGTCCCCTCACACAATAAGAACACACAATCCTGCTGGATAAACAGAAGTATATACAATTAATCACGTATGTGTCCTGGTTAAATGCACGACTCTGGCTTCCTCTGGCCAGGAGAAGGTTTAAAGGGTTCCACAGGAAGTATTGATTATCTCTGCTCAAAGAGGGACTGTTTCAGGAAGACTTGGAAGGTTACTCAGCCCAGCAAAAGGAAGAGAGTAACTCCTCTGTGTGCATGGAGCAGGACAGACAAGGACTCCAAAAGCTTATGAAAAGAAACCCCTCAGATGCCCTTGACTCTTCATTCTTGAGCCCTCATTGAGAATATGGATGAAAACATGGGTCCTTCCCTAGAAATGCACATATACACCCAATCATGCATGCAATTTCAAGGATTCTTGGACTACCTGAACCCTGTACTTGGTCTGCCTAGGGCACCAAATTTAGATGAGCAGACCAAAGAGCCAACAACGATAGTCTATGGCATTCAATGACATCAATATTTAGGGATGAAAAAGCAACTAAGGGACACCAACCAGAGAAGAGCCATTGAAGGAAACTGTGGCTCCATCAGAGTTAAGTTGGACTGTGGGGGCTGACCATCCAGGGCAGCGTCCTGTGTCATCAGTCACCAGTGGTTGGTAATATATCAGTGCAAACGCAACAAGATGGAGAAAATCATATTCACCAAAACTCGTCTAGAAGGGCTTACCATATATGATTGAAATGGAATACTTAGATAATCCACTTGGGAAGGAGAGTGACAGCCCTAAAGGACATGCTCTAAAATAAAAGATAGTCCTCTACCTGCCTCCCAGGGACGGCAGCACAGATTAACTACGAGAGTTTTATTTTTGCTGAGTAAGTTTTGTAGATTTGGGGCCAAAGCTGAACTGCTTGGGGTCGGGGTGGGGTGGTGGAACCTGGGAGGCTTCTCTGTCTTCAAACCTACATAGTTAGTGCTCAGCCCCTCCTCTCCATCATCATCCCCATCATCAACGTCATCATCATCACCGACATCATCACTAACACTTATTTTGCTCCAGGCACTGGTCTAAACACTTTACAAGGACTAACTCATTGAATCCTCACAACCATGCTGTGAAGCAGCTATTGTGATCCCCATTTTACAGTTGAGGAGGAGTGGGAGAGCTGAGATTTAAACACAGGGAGTTGAGAGCCCTCTTTCTCAGGTACAGTGCGATACTGACAACATTCAAGTGAAACCATTTTGAAAGGACAGAAAATTTTTGGTCTGTCCAGGGTGCCCAAATGTCTTATTTGAGCCCATGTCGTAGACCTTCCTTGAGTCAGAGTAGATGGAAGGAGAAACAAAGGAGCACAATGTCCTAGAAGCCAAGGGACAAAAAAGGAAAGAGTGATCACTTCACAAAGTTTTCAGAGACAACACCTAGGGAAAGGACTGAAAAGTGACCTGTGTGTAAGTCACAGCCTTGGTAAGGGCAATTCTTACAGAAGGAGAATGGGAGCCATACTGCCATGGGGTGAGGCGTGAATGAGAAGTAAAAATAAATCATTGAGTATATGCTACCTTTTCAAGAAGTTCTTTAGCTAAGAGAACAGAAAACAAATTTACTACAGGATAAGAAAGTTCCAATTAAACCCTTCTCCCAATCCCTAACCCCACCTCCCCACCTCACTCTTCTGTAGGAGAACCACCATTCATGGCACTCCTACTAAGAACCAGGCACTAAATTCCTTATATTCATTAGCCCACTTCATTTTCACACTAGCCTTGTTAGAATTATTTCCCTCGTTTTACAGATGAAAATACAGAGGCTCAAAGAGACTGAGTCACACAGCCCAGGAAGCAGAAGAAACCAAATCTGAACTCAGGATGGTCTGACTCCAAAGCTCTAGAGATTTCACTTGCATGAAGGAAAGGAGGGCTGAGTTTACTAGTGAGCCGAGGTGAAGGAGCTAAAGCCAAAGGACAGCCTGGAGGGACGGGCACAGCGGAAAGAGGAGACAAGTCATGGAGCAAGGTCCTTCAATTCTTTCCCTTTCTACTGGGTCTTTCCTTGAACAATTACATGTTGTATATTTAATAAAAAGCCTGTTGACTCCTGCAGCTACAGCCACACTCTAGTTCCCTTCAGAACAAACTCCTTGAAGGAGTTGCCCATACTTGCTGCCTCTACTTCCTCTTGTCCTATTGTCCCCTGAACACGTTTGAAAGGCTTTTTCTCCTCCATGAGCCACCAAAACTGTGCTTGTTCAGGCAACCAGGAGCCTCCCATTGCCACATCCGCTGGTTGATTTAAGAATCAACCTCATCTTACTTGACCAAAATGAGCATTTAACACGGTTGATCACTCCCTCTTGCTGGTGACACTATCCTCATCTGGCTCCTGGGACACCATCTATCTTGATTCCAACTGATCCTTCTCGGTCCCCTTTGCTGGCTTGTCTTCTCCCTCCCTGTGACACTGATGGACCACAGAGCTCATGCCTAAGCTTGCCCTTCTTTTTACTTTTTACTTTATCTTCTACTTCTCTGCCCCACTGTCCCACTCCACTGACCCCCATGCTGTCCTTCCAATACACCAGCCATGCTCCTGCCTGTGAACCCCATGTTCCCTCTACCCCTAGATATCCCTCACTTCATTCAGGGTTCTGACCACACCATAGAAAACAGCAGCCCCAGTTACTCCCTCACTCCTTACACGGCTTCATTTTTCTTCTAGCACGTATCACCACCTGACATATCATGTACGTATTTGTTAGTTTGTACATTTTCTGTCTTCCTCCACTAGACTATGAGCTCCACATGAGCAGAGACTCAGTCTGTTATGTGTATTGCTGTATTATCTGCCTAGGAAAATGCCTAGCACAAAGTAGGTAATTAATAAGTAGTGGTTCGATGTCTAAATGAAAGGAGGCAGCAAGATGGGATCCAGAATCCAAGTTGAGAGGTTGGTCTTGGAAAGTAGAAGGCACAGCCCTTCCTCTCAGAAAAGAAGAAACAAGAGGAAGATGGGCCTTTGTTTGATAAGTTTAGTGATAGTTGGAGTTGGGGGCATTAGTCACTTTCAGACTTTAGAGGCTGTAATTGGGAAAGAGGGATGGTGGAGCAAGGTGATCCATTGAGAGTGAGGATAGATGAGATTAAGAAAGACTATGAAGAGGGGCTGGCCCTGTGGCCAAGTGGTTAAGTTCGCGCGCTCCGCTGCAGGCGGCCCAGTGTTTCGTTGGTTCGAATCCTGGGCGCAGACATGGCACTGCTCATCAAACCACGCTGAGACAGCGTCCCACATGCCACAACTAGAAGGACCCACAACGAAGAATATACAACTATGTACCAGGGGGCTTTGGGGAGAAAAAGGAAAAAAATAAAATCTTAAAAAAAAAAGAGAGAGAAAGAATATGAAGAAAGGAGTAAAGGTTATGAATTGCCACCAAGACAATTAGGGATAAGTAAAAAGATTGCCACACAGCTGTAGTCTAGGTGGCCCAGAACATCCAGGTCAATGGTTGGAACTTACACACCTGGACCTCAAGATAGTTGGAGGGTTAAAACTCCAGGTTTGGAAATCACTGGCATGTAGGTGGTACTGGAAGCTGGGAGCAGGAGCTAAATTAGCAAGGGCTTAGAACAAGTGAAAAACAGACCAAGGACACACCCCAGGAAATTGTCAACGTCCAAGGTGTGCATGAAGGATGCAGAGGTGCTGAAAAGATGGAGAAGGAGCCTGCTGAGCAGTAGGAGGGGAAGAGGAGAGACAGAGCAGGGAAATACAGGCAGGAGAGAGTTTCAAAAAGAGGGAGGAGTCACAGTGTCAAGTGCCAGAAAGAGATCCAATGGAGGAAAAACAAATTATTCCAGTTGGTTATTAAAGAATTATGGGTTTGGCAATTATCTTGCTCCTAGATGTTTACTGCTTCTGTTGCACTAAAACAATGCTTAGTTTACTTGTTAAACTGCTAATCAGTAGTTTTCCAAGCAGGGCGGCACATTAGAATTCACCAGGGAGCTTTTAAAATACTAATGCCTACATTTTCCCCCTGAATAATTACAGCAAATGTGCGAGAGGTGGGACCCAGGCATTAGTTTATTATGAAAGCCCCAGGGGATTGTAATGCACAGCCAGGATTGAGAAGTACTATGCTAGGAGAAACTGGGCTTTCTACAATAACTACATGGGGAGCCTCCATCCTAGCACATTTTGGGCAACCCTAGCCCCACCCAACAGGGCAGAGGACAGAAGGCTTTGGTCCTTGGGATAAGGGAAACAATCTCTTGGGATGCTCATGGACCTTGCCTAGGCACCTAAGCCTGGGGATATCATGCTCACTCTCTCTGCCAGGTACCATCTGTTTATTAGCTTCCTTGGTTGGGCAGATTCTTCAAACAAAGATCCTAGTCTATTCACATAATAATAACAGTAACAATAATAGTAATAATCTCTGTTGAGCTCTTCATTGTACCAGGTACTTGCTAAGAGCATTACCTGCATTAACTCATTTAATATGACACTCCTATGAAATAGGTGCCATTTTTAATCCTTATTTCATGGAATAAAGAAAGTGAGGCTCATAAGGGACTTGCCCAAGGATCAGGAAGCTAGAAAAAGGCAGAGCTGGGACACTAATCCAATTCCAGCTCACTCCAGAGCCCAAGCTCTGAGCCATGTCTACAGCATACTGCTCCACTCCTCTGCTGGGGTTGGAATCCTCTACCTGCCTGAGAGCCTCTCCCGACCCCCCTACCCCACAGCTTCCTAGGAGGACCACTCTCCCAGCTCCACCTCCCCCCTAGGCTGGGCACTTCCTTGCAAGACTCGTGCACAGCTGTCCAAGATCCAGTGCTGACATTAACTCCTTTCCTTGGCATGACAGGTAAAGATTTATCTTCTACCTTTAACCTTTGACACACGTTAACTTCTGTTAAAGGAACTCAGAGTTACCAAAATCCTAACGCAAGTGAAAACTGACCCTTAAAAGTCCACATAAGCAGAACACAGAATTCTAAAACAAAGATGGAAAATTGTAATTTCCATGGCTTCAGCAATCAGCTCTCAGAAGAGAGCATTCCAGAGAAACAAGTTAAATAGAAATGCATGAGCTAACCAAATCAGTCTTTATTACTGACGCTGTATTTCAATAAGGCATTGCTAACTGTAGAGCAGGCAGTCGGTTTTTTGTTTCTCATGCACTAGGTATTGGGTTCTTTCTGCCACAAGTACTTCCAGGTGTTTGCTTTACTTCTCCATCTAAGCATCCATCACAAAGAGAAATTACTTCATGGGAACACTGTGCTCCCTGTGTATTAATCTCTGACTCTTTGAAAGCTCCTAGCAAGCAGGAGGGATTTCCACAGGGGGCCCTTGGGCTTATAGTTATCACCCCTTTGGGATCCAATAACCAAACCAGCTATGAGGGGGTGCACCACTGAGACTTGCCCTGAATGTTCTTGTGAATCCACACCTGAATGGGTGCAGTTACTGAGGATTAGGACCCATCTTACCAAAGACATCATCACACCCACTGGACTAGCTTTGTTTGGATTTGTCTTGTATAAGAGTTTCTTTACTATTCAAACATGGGTCTTTGGGATGGGTTGTTTTTCCCTGCACCTCCCAATCAACTGCAGTGATCAAAAGAAACAATCATGCACTGATTCACTGGGGTTCTAAACAGAACTGCAGAACTGAACAATCTGGAATCATCTAGTTCCAGTTTCTCTGTCTTTCTTAACGTTAGCCCCACCACCAGGAAGATTTGGTTGAGCTTTACTTTCAGTAGCTTGAACTACCAAATCAATATGTCTGATTTTTGTTCATTTTACAAATAGGAAATTTGATGATAAAATCCAATATGCTTTCTCAGATCACACGCAATATGCGCTCTTTCAGGAGACCATCTCCAGTTCTGATATGCAACCTGTATCTGCCCCCTTGGACTCATTGATGTAGGATCCCTTTTTCATTTTAAAGGTAAGGAAACTAAAGCCCAGAGATGCCAGGATTCCAGAGGCCTGGGGATTTAAGTTCTTGAGGGCAAATAATGCCATGGCTGGGCTAGAGCAAAGGGCTCTCTAACACCACCGGCTAGTCCTTTCCACTCCACCACTGTCCCATGAACTGTACTTAACCCTTTCAAAGTCACCATTCTCATTTTGTGTTTTAGTAAGTTAATTCCTATCAATGATACAAATTATCAGAAGTGCACACGTGTGACTAAATCCCAAAGTGATGGGTATTATGGCACCATGGCTGCCTCTGTGGATGGGACATGCTGCATGTGAACATGCTTGCTTTATTTTCATCATCAGATGTGTCACTTGGTCTCCATGTTTTTATGGCACCAGAGCTCTTCAGGAATGCTGGGCTCCCATCTCAAGATCCTGCCACGTCCCTTCCCTCTGTTCTTTTTTCTCCATGTCTTCTCCCTAGGAGGCTTCATCTCCATCTATCTCCATCCCCAAATTTCTGTCTCCATATGAGTCTCTGTTCCAAGTTCCTGATTCCAAATGCCTACTGGATCATCTGCACCTGAAGCTGGATTCAGAAAAGCCAGAAAAATGCCAAGAAGTTGTTACTTGAGGCAACAGCTTACCCTTGTTGATATCTCTCTTTCTATGTAATATGAGCTCATGCTCAGTGGATGTGATGGCTTCAGAGTCAGCACTCATCGAGTTCCCCTCCCTCCTCACCGCCTTCCCTCTGCACACTCTGAGGGCAGGGACAGCGATTCCCAGGCCGCCCTGTAATCAGCTCCTCAGGAGGGAGACACAAGGAACGAGGCTCTTCTTCCTGTGGGAGAGGAGAAAAGAAATGAAGAAAAACAAAAACAACTTAGCATTAGAAATAATCCCAACAGAAGCATGTGCCAAACTTTTCCAGAGCAAAATATAACTTAACACCTCTGAAAGCTACCCTCACTTTCCCTGACTTATTTATTCATTTGTTCAACTAGTATTTACCGAGCACCTATCCTGTGCCAACCACATTCTAGGCACCCGGGATACAGCAGGGAGCAAGCGGACCAAGGCCCTGCCCCGGAGAAGCTTGTAGTCCAGAGGGAAGAGATAGACGGCAATCTATGTCAGTTTTTGATAAGACAAGAGAAGAAGAGAGCTTAGGAAAATCAGTCTGTATCAAAGACAGACTGTGGAATCTAAGCCAGGTGAAGAGGAAAGAGGGCTATGGAAGGGAGTGTGGAGGAATCCACTGAGTGAGGCCAGTGAATTGGACGTCCCAGCCTAATACTTTGGTGGAGTCGGGACACTGAAAAGTAGGAGGTGGGATCAAAGAGCAAGATGTTGACACGGACATTGTGGAGGGGATCCAGTTAGGGGTAATGATGATATCTCAGGTGTGATATAGAAAGGGGTAGCTGAGGCAGGTGAATGACAAGATCATGGGAGAAGATAGAGGTCAAAGACCTGACAGGACAAGTACTGGACACATCATCCTCACAGATATTGAGATCACCCCAAATTATAATGGAAGTAGGGTTGGAGGGAGAGAAACAGCCCAGGGCTGAATCTGTGTTCCTCCACCAGAGAACTAAATGGAACTAAGGGAGTGAGTTGGAGCTTTAAACGTGTCCCTCAGTCTCTCTGGGTATCAGTTGCCTCATCTGAAAATGAAATGGCACAAATAAATAATCTACAAGGTGACTTCCAGCTAACAGCTCTAGTGTTGGAGGCCCACAAAGGGACAAAGTGAGAGGGTTGATACAACTCCTTGGCCTCCTCCTGACAGGTAAAAAGGGCCAAATTAGCAAGTGTATCAACTTATCTGTTAAACAACATTTTAAATTACACTGTGAATTAGGCTTTCCTTTATGAGATCCACTCGGGAGCCCTTACTAAGTGCCTTAATTAACTAGGAGGGAATGAAAATTCAATTCTGCCACCAATACCTGTCTCTCTCTTCTTTCTACCATGTCATTCTCACCATTTAAGAGCTGACAGTGCTCCTTTCTGATCACATGTGACTTTCTCAACATAGCATTTGAGAATCCATCCTCCTAGACATCCAGTCGTTCCCAGTGCTCCCCAACATGGGCTGATTGACTCTAACAATGGTGGTCTGGCCCTTTACTCCCCACTGCCCCCACAATCCACACCTTCTCTCCCCAAACACGTACACACTGCTGTGGAGGACATGGTGATGTCAGCCTAGTCCCTGCCTTAGACGAGCTCCACATAAGGCTACTGCTCAGTGTAGAAATGACTTTGCTCATCTGCACTTGTCTAAGCGATATGGATGACAAACGGTGACTCGGATGGCCCAATCCCCATGAAGAGTGGTAGTGTGTTGTGTGGTTTTGTCTTCGGTCTTTGTGGGATTACACTTAAATGCATAGTTGATGTTGAAAATTAATTTACTTAAACATAGATTAAAGCTGAGCAGTAACCAGATAACTGGGGCCATGGGAATAGTATACAAACCCAAATAGTATATTTATTGGTATAAAGTAAATTCTCTGTTGCAGTCAAAATGTCCTGATTCCTCTGATCTGAAAGTTGAGGCAGATTTTCTCACTACATACCTTCATCTCTCCTTCTGTTCCTCTTTGCATTTATTTAAAAGCAGCAAGATCACACAATGATGTTTGATTGTTCTGGTTGAAATTCCCATGTCCCTTAATTTATTTATTACACAGCAGAAGCACATGAAACTACTGGTCAAGGAAAACAATTCCCAAGGTTTTACATTTAAAATAATGAAATGAAAAAGTAATTCCAAAGAACCATACACCACCCTCACGCACCTCCTATTTCTCTTATAGATAATGTCTTTATGACAGTTTTGGTCTCTGTTGATAATGTGTTTAATTTTTGCAATCTGTTGGAATTTATAAACCTGGAGGGAAATTTCTTAAAATAAATAAACAGAACCTAAGGGTGAGAAGAGTTTATTTAAAGACTCCTATCCTGAGGCACAAAATGCACACTTTAACATCATTATGATTAGAATGTGGTCAAATGAAACAAATCCCAAAGGATCCCGTGTTCCAAATGTAGCCAGAGTATTTTTAGCCCTCAACTCAATATGCCTACATTTGCATGGGGGAATTCACTTTAATACCCAGAAGACTTTACAGTGTGGAATCTTCGTTCAGTGCTCTTTCAAACCAAAAGTATATGCTATTCAAATGTAGACAGACAGATAGATGATAGATAATCAGATAGATAGACAGATAGATAATATGTGTCTCATTCTCTCTTAAACATATATGAAAAATTCAGCTAGGGTAGGGTGCACCATTCATTGCTGAGCAATGGAGAAACAGACTGCGTGATGTTTCACTTGAAAATACGATCAATAGAGTCTCACCGAGACTGGGTCGGTTCGTGTGGCAATCTCCAACAAATCGATGGGCTGTGAAAAGACACACAGATCTTTTTGACGTGAAATCCCTCATCCAGAGCAAATTAGAAACCCGCACGGATTGCTCTTCTCTGTGAAATGCGGAGCCACTGTTCGCAGGAACAGTGGAGACGTTGCTTCAGGGGAGCTCAGCGATACCCACATTTGTGAATGCTATGAGGTCATAATTGTCCAGAAAAAAGCCGAACATTTCTTCCAAATAAATCTCATTCACTTGTACATATGTCACATTTGTTAAATAAAATTGTGTTCATAGACTTGTCTATAATTACAGACTAGAAGTTATGCTATTTACATTACTAATATCCGACACTTTATGGATAACAACCTGAACTCTTTAGTTAGACTCAGTGAGACATCTTGATAGAAATACTTTTCCCAATTCCTCATTTGCCTGTTAATTTTCATTGTGGTGTGATATAAGCATATATGGGTGTTTCATTTTTTCATATTAAAAATTTAAAATTGTCCCAAATTAATTTTATTTAAGGTGTGCACTAGGCATCTAATGCTATTTTTGCCAAATGGTTAGTCAGTTATCCTGAATCCTTTATTCAAACAACCTCTCCTTTCCTCACTCACTTGAAATTCCATTTTTAGCAAAAACTAAATTGTCTTATCTGCTTTGGCCCATTCAGAACTATGTCTTCTGATCCCTTTATCTATCCATCCAGGCACTCGTATCATACTAATTTTCTAACTTTTTACTGAAGTATATGTAGAAAAGTGCATAGATCTTAAGTATACAGCTCGATGAATTTTTATGAACTGAACACACTTGTGACACCAGCATCCAGATTAGAAACTGAACACCCCCAGCCCCCCAGAACCCCCCTCCAGCTCCCGTCCACTCACTCTCCCCATACACAGGATAAGCACTGTCTGGCCTTCCAACAGCAGAGGTTCACGTGACAATCCATCTACCCATCTGTCTATATTTGTCCTTTGTATAAATGGAGTCATGCAGCAGTATCAAGCTATTTTAATTATTATAATTTTATAATGTTTTAGTCATTTTCTAACTTCTTCTTGGTTAGTCTCCCATAGTTCATGTTGACCTGTGAACTTTATCTGTGCCCTCTGCTCCCAGAAAACAGCAATGATCAGCTTCTGAGAACCTCATAACATGGTCCCAAATCCACTTCCATCTTTCCCCCTTTTTTAAATTTGGTTTGTTCATTTGTTTGTTTTGTTTTTATGGCAAAAGCAGAAAGAAGGATGCAAAGCAAGTCACAGGTTGACTCATTTCATTGCTGTCCAGTCCTCTGATGCTTGTCACTTAATCAGAAAAAGGATTCTTAGCAACCAGACTCAGAAGTACGCCCCCCCTCCCCCGCCCCCGGTGCTTCCAGAGCATTAGGCTTAGAGCTTTATGGCCCCATGATCCACACCCTCCTTCCCCAGACCTCGGCTTCTGTCAGCTGAGAAGTAATCTCCATTCCCAAATGCCTCCTCTGTTAAAGGCCTTTGTCCTTTCTTTCTGAACTTTTAAAACATTTGAACAAAAGAGAATATTTTTTAATTCACCTGCTCAGTGTTCAATGAATAATTATACTAATGCTAAACTGTTTGTATAAGACTTTCTCTACTGATAGACAACAAACAGCCTGTGTTTCTAAGCTTCCGTCTATAAGATTCCCACTTTCAACCCAATGGAGCCACACGAAGTCTACTCATGATGGCACCCTCTCACCCAAAATGTTGCAATTTCATTCTAACCATTTAATTTTTCTCTGAGACAACAAACAAAAATGAAGATTACACTTCTGTTACAAGAATATATATTCCAATTTTTTAACCTTCTACTTTTTCTTTAGTCTTATCTGATAACCTGAGATTATGTCTCTAAGAGATCAAAATAGATGTTGTATCAAAACTAACCACTTTATGCCTGGAGATACTCTCTTATTGTCTTGGAATTGTGAGTAACAGCCTTACAGTGCTCGTGTTTAACCAACCTCTTATGAATGCACGCAGAGTTCATCAACATTATACTGTTTCATCCCTGAGTCTTCACCCTGGATGCCGCCTCTGCCCTGAGCACCCACAACATGTTGGACAAGGGTGCCTTTGACCTAGTTTTGAATCCCTGCTCTGCCACTCATCAGCTGTGTAATTCACAGATTCCAATGCGATGGAGATGAAAACAGCGTTTACTTCGCGAGCTTGATGAACGGGTTAAATGAAGTCATGACATAGAGCATAGTACCTGGCAAGTGTGTGCTAATAATTGTCAGCTATTTTCATTATTATTATTCATATAATTCCCTTAGCTCCTCCTATTCATCTCTAGTGTCCAGAACTCACCTCTCTCTGAGCAATTATCTCCCTTGTGTTCATTGGCTTACTCCTCCAATTCCATCTATTCCCCAAGGGCAGAACCGGTCTTATTTTATTTTTTATTCCTAGTGTGCAGAACTGTGCCATGCTCAGAATAAGACTTCATTAAGGATAATTAAAGGAAGAAGGGCTAATGGATGGAGAAAGGGAGTAAAAAGACCAAGGACCACCTGTACACCTCTCCTGGTGCGGCTTGTTCATAATCTGACACGAAATGAGCTTCTGGGGCCAGATACATCTGCTTCAGGCACTGTTGGTATGAACTACAATTCTCATTGGAATTTTCTTTTCTGTACAATTGCAAACCAAAGTCTACCACTAAAGAAAAGAAGTACATTTTCAATGAGGATGTACAATCTTGTAAAACTGCTGAGCATCAGAAGCATCATCATCATAATTGACCTAGATGTCATTGTGATTTAAGGTCATGTTAAGTCCCTGAAGAATGGAAAGGACAGAACTCATGGAGAAGTAAAAAAAAGTAGAAGAAGAAGAACCACCTAAGACCGAAGTAACTGAGAAGCTTCTGTGCCTGACCAAACTTGGACTGAAAGGCAATGCGCAAACAAAATGAAAATTCAAAATAAAGGTAACACATGAGGAACGAGAAGACAACATGAAAGAACGAGTCCATTTTCATTCAAAGAGCATTGTCCAAATCTAAGCGCTAATCCACGAACTCCAGATTATCTGCATGATTGTATTTTAAGACGATTACTGTAGCAATACTGATCTGCCTCTTTGCCAGCTTGTAGGTTCCCAAGAGCCGGGATGAAGGGGGAAATCTAAACAAAGCAGAGAGAGTGCGTTCTTAGGTCCAGGTGCACGATGTACTTCAGAGCCACCCCAAAATTACCAGGGAATTATCACCGACTCCGTAATCCACAGCTTTTTCCCCTTTTGTTAACTCTGAGCAGACCACATTAGCCAAACAAGTCTTGGGAGAACACAGTAGTCTGGGGGCAAAGGAACAGACTAGGGTAAATCTTCACACATGTAGCAGAATGAGCTAAGAGAGGCCATGCATCCAGATCATCTTACTCCTTAGGGCCCCTGCATCCACTACACCTCCTTTCTCCTTCGTCCCCCCGGCATTCTGTCATCCGCCAACCTCCAGGTTACTCCTCCACTCCCACCTTGGACTTAGTTTTTACCTGTCACTGATGCATGTCTCTTTTTGTCTTACCTTTTTTATTATAAAATATTCCAAACATTCACAAAAATAAAAAGACCATACAATAAACCCCACATACTCACCACCTAGATTCAACAATCACCAACAGTCTGGCATTTGTGTTTCATCCAAACCTCCAACCCAGTTGTTTCGTTTTGTTTTACTAGGGTATTTTAAAGTAAATCCCAAGAACTTTATCATTTTACCTGAAAAGAATTTCATCCATACCCAACAAACGTGCAAGTTCAGCGGCAGGGCCACCACTGCACAAGCCCAAGGGGCATCCTTCACACCCTTCTCCATGCAGTGCACAGCCTGAGCAGCCATACATGGCAGCCCTGTACAGCACTTACTACAGAGCAAGGGTCTGCAAACTTTTCCATTAAAGGCCAAATAGTTGAGTATTTTAGGCTCTGTATCAATTACTGAACTCTGCCATTGTAGCACAAAAGCAGTCACAGAAAATATGTAAACAAATGAGCATAGCTGTGTTTCAATAAAATTTTATTTACAAAAACAGGTTGCCAAAGAAAAAAAAACAGGCTGTAGTTTGCTGACCTCCCCTCCCCCACCAGCATATAGGAATGATTCCATAAATGATAGCTGTTATGAGAACTGATCAGACCATGTCTAAAAAGTGTTCTTGAATGAAATAACACCCTGTAGCTGGGAAAATACGTATACCAATATGATGCTTTTCCCTTTATCTGGAATTTTAGAAACCCAGACGTCATCAATCACACAGTTAGTAGATTTTAGCTTCAACAGTATATCTTGTGCTGATGGAGAAAGGCCATTCCTTGCGCAACGTCCAAGGCAAAGGAAAACCTGAGACACACAAAAGGCCTGTGTGAGCTAAGAGCGGTATTCAGGCCTGAAATGTTCTCCGAAGGGCCACACTTTAGTCAACGCCAGAACAAAGTCAAAGAGCTTGTGCAAAAAGAACAAAGCTCCCCACGTGTTTTGAAGAGGAATTTACATGGCATAAATGACTGACGTCCCTCAACGGTGCTCCAAAACCAGATATAGACAGAGAAAAGGAAAAGAAGAAGGAGATGGAGGGGGAGATTAAGGAAAAGAAAGAGGAGCAGGAAGAGAAAGGAAGCAGAGCTTCAGGCACAGACATTTTCAGGAAACTCCTTGAATCCAACTTTCTTAAGGTGTTACTGAGCTCTATCTCTTCCACTTCCTGAACATGGAAGGGTTTCCAAAAGAAAGTATTGTCCAGAAGAGTAACCAACAGAATCTGTCTGGGTACTTACAGCTGCCATGAAAGCGCCAACCATGATCCAAAGCAGAAGGCATTACAAGATCTCCAGCCTAACACTGTGGGACTCAGTGACGATTCCCCTGACTTCTGGGCCATCTCCAAGTTTGTGCCTACATAAGTTCTGGCTTGGCCTCTTGGCCTGTTCCCCACCTCACACACCTATTCAGGCAACTGAGTCCTGCGCTGGAGCACATCTAAGAACCCAGACTAGAACCCCAGATCAGGAGCCCTGCTCGGTTCCTGAAAGTCCTCAACCCATGAAGGACTGGTGTGTAGGCCTGCATCCAGCCCTACTTCTGCCGTGGGTGTTCGTGCCAGCCTGGAATGGATCTCTGAACATGGCCAGTGCCTCAGACCATCTGTCACTGACAATAATCCTAACCCTTCCTACCAGTGATCTGCATCTTCAGCCTCTCTTCATTCCTTACCGGTACTTCCTTCTCCTAAGCATGTAAATGTCTCCTCCATCTTAAAATAATCTCCCCTCAGCCGTATCTTCACAGCCAAAATCCTATAAAGGCTTGTCACTTCCTTCCTCCACTTTCCACTCTAATCCAAAATTTGCCCACCTTTGCTCCACTGCAATGGATCTAGCTAAGACTCCTAACAAATTCCGTGTGACCAAACTCAACACACAGTTTTCACTCCTTGATGATCTTGACTTCTGTGGCCCTTGACAGTGTTGGATCATTCATCCCCAAATACTCATTTTTGGCCTCCTTGCCATGTCTAACCACCCCTTCTCAGGCTCTTAAATGGGACCTCTTTCCTCTGTTCTCTCTCGTCTTCCCACACACAAACCTTAAATGTTAATATTCCCTAGGGTTCCAAACTTATTTCTCTTCTCTTCCCACGCTTCCCTTCATTGACTCTTAGTGTCTCAAAAGTCATCTATAAGCTATTGACTCCTAAATATTTATCTCCAGTCCAGACCACTCCCCTGAGTTCCAGACAAAATGCTAAAGAGCTCTAAACTAGACGTCTCTAATCGAATGTCCAAGAGAGTTAAATTCAACATATGTATAAGTGATCTCACCATCTTGTCCACAACCTTCTGCTCCTGCTGTGTTCCCTAGGTCAGCATGTCCCAGACCATGTACTACAGAATACCTCTCTCTCAAGATGGGCCAGGAAAGCAAGAAGCAAATAGTTTGGAACACCGTCTTGAAGATTTTCAATGAACATTAGCCTATTCAGGACTAAACATGCAAGACTTGTCTAAGTTTGTTACTGTTGTACTTCCCAAACACATTTCTCCACAGAAACTAGTGTTTCAGTTAACACCTCGTCATGGCCCATTCAGCCAGTGGTCGTTCCACAAAGCACACTGAGAGAAATCTCACCCTACCTCATAAATGACATTGCCCTCTCCCGAGTTGTCCCACCAGAATACAGAAACCATCCCTTACTCCTCCTTCTCCCTCAACTCTCAACATACAGCCAGTCACCTGGTCCTCTCAATTTTGCCTCCTTCGTGTCTCTCCAATGCATCTTTCTCTTCACCTCCAAAGCCGTTGCCTTTCTGGCCACCAGCACTGTTGGCCAAAATGACTGCAGTGAACTGATAGTTCATCTCACTGCCAACTGTCTTTCCCATTTCAATTGCTATTCCCTGTGCTGGAGTGATCTTTCTAAAATGAAAATCTGATCATGATATTACCCTAACTTTAAATACTTCACTGGCTGTTCAAGGTACCCTTTCTGGTCTGGCCTTGCTTATCTTTCTGATATAATTTCTCACCACTCCTACCTCCCTTCCCCAACTTCATCTCTAAGTTCTGGCCATATTAGTCTGTTTACAGTCTCAGACTGGACCATCCTCTCTTACTTCTTACACACGCTGTTCTGTCTGCTTGAAATGACCTCTCTTCTCTCCGTCTCCTGACAAACTTCTATTCTTCCTCAGCTCACCTCCCCTGAGAAAACGTCCGTGGCCCATTCCCCATGCCCAGCCAGAACTAGATGCCACTCCTGTGCACCTGACACTTCCCTAGGGCTTCCATCAACTGTTCTAGACTCTTCTTATCTGTCTTCCCCGCCAGAGTAAGACGTTCTTGAGGGCAGGGGATATTTATTTATATTTGTAACCTTCAGTGTCTCGCACAGTGTTTGTTAGTTAAATTAATTAGACCTAGGCAGTGCCTACTACTTGCCAGCACTGCTTGCTGTTGCCTATAGCTATACTCTTCAGAAGTCAAACAGGACTTTCTGACAGCATCTCTAGCCAGGTCTCCCCTCAGCACCAGTGAGTGGGCCTAGTTCAAAATCCTATTCCCTCTGGGCCTCCTTGTCTAGATACAATGACCCACCCATTCCCATGCATGCCCCAGGTTATAACACAAATCCTCTTCCAAGATAAGCGTTCAGATGGCAGTAGATCCTTAGGCACGTGGATGGAAAGAGAGCTTTTTGTAGGATTTCACTAGTTGTGTCTCCTACCACTCAAATGCCCAGCTCCAGTTGGAAACCCCAGTTGAGAGGAACATCCTCACTGAACGTCCTCACTGACAGAACACTTCCCTTTGGGCAGTATTCTTTCACAATAACCCCATCTGGTGCTTCAAGGCAGCCGCTAATGAATCTGCAAGTGTTCCCATGATCTAATTCTCTGGGAAAATCAATACTACAGGCCAGAAAGGATTATGTGGAACACGATCTCCTAATTCCCACTTTAAAATTGACCTAGTTTTTCTGACCACATAAAGGGAAATATACCCTCCTGGATTTAGTGTTGTGCACAAATAAAGCTTGTAAATCCACCTACTGTGATGCAGAATAAAGTATCTAGAAAAAAAAATACCATCATCATCATAAGTTATTCTAGGCCAAGCACCTTACATCCAATATCTCTACTCTGCACAACAACTCTGACTGGCAGCGATGATTATCTCCTCTCTAAACGAGGAAACTGAGGCTCAGAGAGGTAGTGACTTGGCCGAGCTCCCCCACGAGTAAGACAGCCAGATCCTAGCCTGACTTGGCCTAATTCCAAAATTCACTGCTGGTTTTTCAACATTGCCATTGTGCATTCCAAGATAAAATACAAATACAAAGAGAAAAGTTCTTACATTGAGAAAAGTTTTTCTCAAAAATGCTGCTTTGGAAACGAAAGGCGATTTCCACAAACCAGGTAGTCGCAGACTTTTCAGTCTTTCCACAACTGCCTCTCAGACGTATGCTTTTCTTTAGGTTGGCGTCCCCCACCCCCACTCCCAGAGCGGGAGAAGGCTCGCCCCGAGTTCCAGGCGTGCAGCTGGCGTGTCGGCGTGGTTAATTACTACATCTGCACCATCAGCTCGGAGGCACAGGTGCTGCTTTGCATAAACCAAAGATTGACTTGCAGATGATCCATGGGGAGTCCTCCAGTCGTAACATTGTTCTCCAATCAAAATTTCACCATCTTTTCGGCTGAAAGCTTATTTCCCCAATCACCAGTCCTTGGATTAGATCACAAATGAGCCATCCTCCAAGACATTGCACAGCAGCATTATTTTTCAAAACTAATGCTGGTGAGGAGAGGACTATTTATGCTTGTTGTACAGTTCCAGCTGGTAGACGAAAGGCCTTCTGCTTCCTCTCCCCTCTCTTAGGAGGGTTAGATGGAATGCTCTGGTCTCTCCTGTTAAAAAGAAACAACAGGCCCCAAATGGAGTCCCTTGTGCTGAGCCCCACCAAGACTTAATCCCGAACCTGACTGCAGTTTCGGCATCTCCCAGGAGTGAAATTTTAAGCCAATCAGTCTGGAATTTCCTGGCCAGCCCTAAGGGAAGGTGACCTTGCCTGAAATAAGCCACTCTTTTCTTTGTCCCATCCTCTTTCTACCTATAAAAACCTTCCATTTTGTAAACTCTTAGGAGCTCCCATCTATTTGCTGGATGGGATGCTGCCCAATTCACAAATTGCTGAATAAGGCGAATTCAATCTTTAAATTTACTGGGTTGAATTTTTGTTCTTTAACACTGACTCACTTTCCACCAAGGGAGTAGACCATCTGATGGGTGAGAGCTCACACTCACTGGGCTGCAGTCACTGGCGGGCAGCATCACTGGGTCAAAGACCACCTCTTCTGTTTTGCTCCACGTAGCAAGCACCCCTGGGCAGTCCCTCCAGGTGGGGCAGGCCTGCCATTCTTCTTGTTCAACCACTGAGCGGGTGTGGCAGGCCTGTAGTTCTGGCATGTGGATGGTTAGATAAGTGACTTTGTATCTGCTCTGCAGGCCCAGTTACTCACTAGCTCACTTTGTCACGTGGCTGAGCTTGTGAACCTTACGACTTAGATTTGACGTGGTGGAAGCATGCTCTTCAGTTTCACCCCAGAGTCAGGTTCTCCAATCCCACTTTTATTATCAAAGTTTACTTTGGGTATCAGGAGCTTGCCTATCTATGAAAAAAGTGGTACTTTGCTCTCTGACTATTATTCCTCATGGTCAGAATCAGAAAGAGAAGGAGAGATGAATAGCAATCGGAACATCTAACAACTGAGCTCTTGGAAACCAGGTTCTGAAAATACTCTCTGTCAACGTTAGCATGGCACTGAGTGAAGACACATAAGGAAACCCCTCCTGACCTCAAGATGAGATATTTAAAATACCTGAAGTATGGCATATTGAAAGAACAATCTTTTATGCCCTGCTTTATAATCCATGATCTGCTTTTTGTATACGCATCAAGTCAATGATGCTTTGGTTTGCTGAACCGGGCAACACAGAGCCCTTTGCAAAGGTGAAGACCTGGGAGTTAAACGGTGTGTGGCCGCCAGGTACTGCAGGCTGCTCCGTACCTGGAAGACCAGTTTCAGTGTCAGGACTATTTCACAAAACTGCAAACTTGCACCCAACCCAGTCTCTCCTAATCAATATAAACTGCTGCCAACCCAGCGTCCCACCACTCACTACTTGCCTTTTTTTTATTTGAAGAGGGAAAAGAAGACTGACACATTGTGCCATTAGTCTTAGGAGTAAGAAAGGAGGGAAAAAGCAATGTGCCTGCTTCCTTCTCTCCTCCCTCTCCTGAATCTAAAGTCAGCTGTACAGGGTGGGGAGGGGTGGCAGGCAGTAGAAAGAAGCTAAATCACTGAGGGGAGATGCAATCATGATTTCTGCAAATGCTTAGGTTTCTGGCACAACCTGTTCACAAAATAAGGCCTTCGGTGTTAAAGAAAATGAAGACTTTTTGAATAATAAAAACTATCGCACCTTTGCTGCCACCAACCTTCTAATTCTCTAAACACATGTGGTATTAATTTTATCAAGCTCTCTTACGTTGATCATTATACCAGTTTTCTATCCTCAGTATGCCTTGATTTATCCTTTGCCATGATGGGTTAAATATAAAATATAATGTGAATCAATGAAAAATAAGAAAGGCTATTGCGTTTGTCCTTGTGTACCAACTCTGAGAGACGACTGGTAATGACTAACTGAAGCATTATGTTGAGAAGGATTCTGAGG
This sequence comes from Equus quagga, assembly GCF_021613505.1. Lineage (NCBI taxonomy): Eukaryota > Metazoa > Chordata > Mammalia > Perissodactyla > Equidae > Equus > Equus quagga. The sequence goes on from NC_060272.1 coordinate 130,269,920, forward strand.
CCTATTCAGGCTCAGAGGAAAAGGAGGAAATAAGAGGGTCCATGGATGTAAGCAAGGTCCATGGGCACGGGCATTGCACATATTTTCCATCCTTGATAGAAACAGGTCTCATCCTTGAGTCCAAAAAGCAAATTCGCAGGGACATAGGTGAGGAGGTCTATGTTGCAATAAGATAAGGGAAGATTTAGAGTTTGAACTGATAACAAGCTCAATATCAGCCTGCAACGTGAAGGTGCCAACAGGCAGGCTGGTGCTCCTTAGGGTGGCACGGGCAGAGGCATACAGTCCAAAGTTAGGGAGGTGCGTTCTGCTCCACACTGGCAGGGTCATGGTGGGAGTTCTGGGTTCCAGTCTGGATGCCACACTTGGAAAGAGATGTTAGTCCACAGGCTGGAGAGCAGAGCGCTCAATAAAGGGCTTTGGAATCTGTGATCTATGAGAAAAAACAAGGATGTTCAGCCTGGTGAAGAGAAAGCTTAAGGGAGTCCTGATACCCATCCTTCCCAGAAACCCAGCATGCCGCAGCCCCCAAAGTCGACCACCTGAGGTCTCCAACGCCATTAATTTGTCTAATTAGATAGCCCACCTGAGCTCTCTGGTGTATTTACCTGCCTGTCACTATCATGGTCTGCCTGCTGCACCCAGATGTCGAGTGAGTAGACTGGGATCAATTAGCAAGTGTAATTAAAGCTGAATGTAATTAACAACACAATAGTGAGATATTCCTGTTTAATTTCCTGAAATCGGGAGACTTTGACATTCCTGACAGAAGATAATAAATATAAATAAAGCTCCTAAAATCAAATGAGCATTTGGGTCACATCCAAATAATTGTTCACCAAACCATTGTTACCGAGTAGAAATTCACTGGCCCACACCCATGTACATTAAGTAGCTTAGTTAATGATCACGCGATCCACCACCATTAGACTTGGATCCCCCAGCCCCGCGATCTTTAAATGCTTAAAAAATAGACAGCTGATGACTGCACAACAATTTGAATGTACTTAATGCCACTGAACTGTACACTTGGAAATGGTTAAAATGGTAAATTTTATGTCATGTATATTTTACCACAATAAACAGAAAAGTAAAAACAAAAAACAGCATGGTGTAGGGGTAAAAGTACAGGCTTTTAAGTCCGTCAGAGAGAGGCATAAATTCTGGCTGGGCCGCTTACTGGCTGCTGTGACCTCGAGCAAGTTGATAAACCTCTCTGAATCCCAGTTTCCTCCTCTGCAAGATGGAGTCGTCACGTCTACCCATCAAAGGAGGCGAGTAGTTGGAGGTAAGGAGAAGAAACGGTGCGTAGAAAGCACCCAGTGGCTGACACGGCAGCTGAGGATTGATTAGACTCAGCATAAGGACCAGTGGGTGGAAGTTGCAGGAAGACCCACTGGCATTCAGGACAAGGAAGACTTGCTAACTTGGCATCGCCCAACAGTGGAAGAGGCACCCCCACAGAGAGACTGTAGCTCTGCAAAACCACAGCTGTGGAGAAACGATAACCCAGGAACCAGAGGTTCAAAGACAATGGTTCCCTCCCCAAAATTAGGCTCCTAATCCATTCCATCAGATGAAGGCTACCTGTGCACGGCAAACAATCTTCGTGCAGCTCAGGCTTCCCAATAGGGGTCCCTCCTCGAGGCCGCCAGCTCCAGGTCTCTGCTTACCCCACGTGCCTAACTTCCCTACGGATCACCTTGGAGAGAGTGAATGTCTTCTTCTTGGTCCTCCTGATGCCACAGTCCTACCATCACTGAAACAAGAAAAGCTACTTCGGCTCTTATTTGTATGCGATCAGAACTGTGTTCCCCCATCCATGGGTAAAGCTGAAGCAGTGTCCTCCTAGGACAAGCTGGTTTGGTGGGCACAGCATTTGCCTGAGTGTGGGAAACACTTAGTTTGGGGGAGGCTCAGGACGTTGGAGCTGCTGCCAGGAACATAGCACGCTGCAGCCCTTCCCGCTGCAAACCTTACTAAAGGGTCCGAGTTGTCAGTTTCAAGCCTCTGAGGGGAGGAAGGGGTGAGGAGGCAGAGGTGGGGATTACCCCTTTAGGCCGCAGTTTTGCTAACATTTCTTGGATGGTTTTCCAGCTTCTCCAGGCGTCACCTTCTCAGCGCTCCCACAGAATTGTATAAATCCCTCTTAATGCCTTATTTTGGACTGTCTGCTTAAGTATCCAGGTCTCTAGACATTGCAAGCAACCTGAGGATAGGAACTATGTGGGGGTTTTTGTTTGTATTCCCTGCACCTTCCAAAAGCCAAGTACAGAGTACGCTTTTGATGTAAGGTCATCGAATAAATTGGATAGAGAGCCGGGGCCGAACGGGCTGAGGAAGGACGAAAGTCTTAAAGAGCAGGGAACGACCACAGGGCATGGACTCCTTGCTTTCCACACTTTCTCTTGGGTGACGGTTTATTCCTAATAAGAACCCAACCAGCATAGGCACTATTATTATTTTCTTTGAACAAAACAATGTGGTAAAGTAGCTTGCCCAGAGATAACCATTAATGAGTGAGGAGTCAAGATCCACCCACACCTGCCTGTTCCAAAGCCCAGGCCGTTTTCTCTGAGAAAATAGAACCCAGCCCAACCCCTTTCCCTGGCGGCTCTGCCCTCTCTCCGCTCTGCATGACTCCCTCCCCATCCCTACAGCCTCTCCAACAACCTGAGACCTGTTAGTGTTACTACAATTCCAAGTCCCAACGATCTAGCCGAGGCATTCCTGTGCTCTTCAAGAAGGAACTATTTAAGAGAATGAATTAGTATACATGAGCTGGGTAATACTTCCGTTCTCAAAAAAATGATGAATACCTTTGCTGTGAAAATCAGAGGGAATAAATTTCCAGCTGTGCTTTGTTAAAACAAAACAGCTCTAATAAACTAAATCCTAGCACACTCAAGTGAAAACTGGAATAAAGACAGAACTTGAATTGGGACCGCAAAGTGAAAAGATTATGTCCTACTGTCAGTGACTCCAAATATTTTTAGATTATTCCACTTTGCAGCGTGCAAACCATTTCGAGACATGTTCATCTCATTTGATCTTCCTGGAAGAATCAAGTGAGTTAAATATTTTCATCTTTTAATGCAGACAATCAATATTTTCCTTTTGAGTTGATCCATAACGCTTTTTGAGTTTATCCAAAGCCTGTAAACTCCTTTTCAAAAATTTGTTTGGCTTGCATTTTTTACAGTGGATTATGTAAACCATCTAAAATTAACTTAGGAAATGGAGTGAGGTGAGAACATAATTTGATTTTTCCCAAAAGGCTAATCTGTTGTTGCAGCACAGTTTATGGAAGAAACATTCCTTCCCTCACTGGTACTTATGCATTTATTTCACGTGCATCCATTTGTCCATTTCAAACTTATCTACTCTATTCCAAATCTATTTGCCAAGTCTTTTTCCAGTAACACATTCTTCTAACTACTTTAATTTCCTATTTTTTTAAATATCAAAGAGTGAAAGTACTCTCCATTGGTACTATTTTTCCCAAAAGAAAATGTCCCTGGATATTCTCATCTGTTGCTTTTTCCCAATGACGTTGAGAATCATTTTGTTAGCATGGCCCGAGGCTTCCAAGGCGGGAGCAAGCGATGGGCACCCACAGGCGCCTCCCTGTCTCTCCGGGAAGCTGCTCTTTGAGGCAGAGATAGTCAGCCCACGAATCGTTTTCCTCAGCCCAACTTCACTGTTCCTACAATTTTTGAAAATCTGTATTTTCAGAAGCTTCTTTCACGCCAAGCAGAACTTACCAAAACCTGTTCTAGCTGAAGCTACAGCAGGCCGGTTAGAATGAGCTGGATGGTTATGGTAAGCGCGGGGGATTTCTGAGAAACGGCGCTGCTTAATCACAATGCCTGTGATGCTCGTGGAAGACAATCTCAAAATTACTCAGAAATCTAAAGGGAAAAAGGTGTCAGAGAGGTACCTTTAAGGTGAATCGTTTCACTACAAAGACCTGACTGCCTTGTCTTGGGATAAGAGAATATTCTCAGTTAAATAGACTTCCTCCGCAATCGTTGACAGAATAAAGGCCAAATAAAATAGTCTCCATAGCAGATTTAAATCATACCCAAAACTGTCAATTTGAGTTTTGAGCATTCATCCTTTTCTTTGTTTTTTAGGGATTTTCTTAAGAAGCTAGGTAAAGATGAGTCAGGTTTGTGAAACAGATGCCTTAACCACGATAACCGTTACTCTAACGGGAAGGCAGAAGGGAGCACGCCAGGAGGGATCACGCCAGGCCCTCTGCTAAGCAACCTGCCCCCATGGGACCCGGAAGTCCAGACATTTCTAAGTTAAATTTGTACGACTTTGACCAGAGCTTGGAAACACCTGGCTTAACAGTAAGGGAATGTGCTTAGAATCCAAGAGACTTGAGTTCTAGTCTTGGCTCCACTCTATACTATTTGAAAGGCCTGGGTAAGCTTATTTAACAGCTCTGTGCCTCAGTTTCCCTGTATATAATGTTTGGAAAATAAAACTGACTTTGTAGGATTTAAGGTTTAGGGATAATGCATATAAAAGGCCTTGCACAATACTCAGCATAAAGTAGGTTCCTAATTAACACTCATTATTAATGCCGCCAATAATATGAATAGTCTGCTCACCGGAAAAAGTAAAAGAAAATCAACTATGCTGAGGGGAGGAAAGATTACAGACAATTCTCCCAGTCTACAGAGTTTCTGCCTAGGAAACCAGTCCCTTCCTCTGGCTTAAAATGCATCCGTAGGAGTCTACTGGTGGCAGGTCAAGCCTAGCACGAGGACGGGAGCATGCCCATGCCCCATGCCAAACACACACTCAGCATCCAGCCTACTGGGTCCCAGTCCGGGTGAAGTGCTGCTGCCCAGAGGAAGCTGGAGCAGCCGTGCAGATGCTGCCCTGCGACCCACCTGGCATGGACTCCTCAGCCTCTGCGGACCCACTGCCCAGGCTCCACACCACGGTCCAGTGAGCCACTTCTCAGCGGAAAAACGAACCACCACATCAGTTTGTGCAGCCAACAAAGGAAACAAGTCAATCAGCAGACACTCCTTGAACAAGAATCCTTAATAATAATAACAGCCACCATTTATGTGCCAGACACTCCCGCCTGGCACTTCACAAGAACCCTGAGAGATAGATATTGATATCATCATTTTACAGAGGAGGAAATGAGACTCAGAGAAATTCAAAGTAACTTGCCCAACATCCCACAGCTGCTAAGGGTCAGAGATAGGATTCCAACACCCACCTATATGACTACAAAGCTCATTCTACCACACCACGCTGACTCTCCAAGAGCCCACGGACAGAGTTTGGCTGTTTTCTACACGGGCTTCCCAACCTGACTCATAGACTCTGACCTGCAGGGACCTGAGAGATTACACCAGTTATTAAGGTGTGGCCACTCAGCTCCAAGGCACGTTCCACCTCTGGTCTTGTGATGCTCTACGGGAGCCCACACACCCCATTGCTCCTTTGCCAGCTGCTTCCTGTGAGGCTTTTCCAAAGAGGTGGGGAGTGGTGCTAGAAGGAGACACACAGGGTGAGGTGGCCTGCTACTTCCTGCCCACTTCCCATTAGGTCAGCACAGCCCCAGGAACACTCCTTCTCTCCCCTGACCTCAGGGGCTCTGCCCACACCATAGAGATCCTGCTTGCAGTTTCTCAGTGCCAGCCACACTGTACCACCCTCCCTCCCTTCCCAGAGACACCAGGACCTACTGGTGCTGGGAGGAATGGGTCCCCTTCTCTAGGCTTCTAAGCTTCAACGGTCTCAACGTCTGCCCTCTGCTCCCCAGCCCCAAGGGCGACAGCTGCCCCCTGCAGCTGCTCCCTCTGTGCCTTCTGCATCTCCAGCTCTTCACTGCCTGGCCTAGAATTGTTTACACCAATTTCTCTGTGAAAATAACTGGCCTGGTTCCTATCTCCTGACTAGACCCTAACTGACACAAAGAATCATCTACTCTAATGCCTTCTAAGGGAGGAAACTGAGGCCCAGAGAAGTTGTGACTTGCTTAAGTTTACATAGCCAGTTAGTGTTAGAATTTATAATAATTCTAATTCACCATTTACATACTTAGAATGTGTTACAACCCAATGAGGTACATACCATCATCCCTACCAAACAGATGTGGAAATCGGAGCTTAAAAGTCATGTGATTTCCCCACTGCCACCCGCCTAATGAGTAACAGAGGTACAATTTGAACTGAATTAGCCTAACTGCAAAATCAGGCCTCTTAACCCCTACTCTGTGCTCAGGGTCTTGTCTCCCCAAACCGAGAGACGCAGAGCTATAAACATCTCCGCATCTTCAAGGGCCGGTGGAGCTCCTAGCTGTGTGATCTCTCCCTCCCCTTCTAGAGCTTCTCTCTTGAAGCCGGTAATGTTTTCTTAGGACTCCTGGCATAGAATAGAAACCTAAATATCATTCCATCTACTAACATTTCTTTAACCAAGTCCCTAAACCAAAAGGGAAGAACACAGCTATCTCTGACATTGTCTGATTTGTCTCCCACGCTATCCAGGAATCTCCAGGATGACTGAAGCCCCTCTAGAGGACAATCATAATGACTCCGAGTCCTGAGCAATTCGCAGACAAAAACAGAGGAGGACTGCTTGGTAATTAGGAAGGAGTAAAATCACAGTATGAAAGCTATGAACACCTTTCATAAGCCTCCTGTAGACTGGACTGCAAAATGAGAAAACTCCAATATGCTATTTACTGGTTATCGAAAAGTACAAAACTGTACTTCAAAAACATCAATGAGTCTCTCGTTAATTCCTTCCGACAGGTGGAGTCCAACTAGGAGCTTCCAAGGAGGGGGATTTGGAGTCCAGCTGCTCCCTGGACTGGGAGCTCCGCTGATCACAGCTAAGAGGCAGTCGGTAAATCACAGAAGGAGACTGATGGCTTCCATGCCAGGGATGCTGCCCAGAGGGGCCATGGGGAGAGGAGCAGCCGCTTGTTGTCTACTAAGGACTCAACGTAGATGACCAGTGGCTCTTGTCGGGCTCACTGCCCTTGTTTGTAGAAGCATCCTCAGGGAAATTCATCTTAGTTCTTAGCTCAAGCCCAGAATGGACGTTAAGGCAAAGGCCTCAGAGCCTGCCAGAGCCTTGCTACCATCCCAGGGTTGAAGCTACCCACAAATCCAGGGGTAGAGAACATGATGAGAACCAGCCATGGGCCTTTCCACGTGTCTTGAGCTTGAGCAGTCAGTTCCTTAAAGCCCTTGAAAGCTGTGTTGCTTTCACTCAGTAACCACCTCTGGAGCTCTAACCAGGTGCTGGGCACTGTCACAGTCAGCACATACCTGCTGAGCACTTCCAAGGAGCTGGGTTTGACGTCCAGCCACTCCCTGGACTGGGAGCTCCGCTGGTCACAGCTAAGAGGCAGTCGGTAAATCACAGAAGGAGACTGATGGGTTCCATGCCAGGGATGCTGCTGGAAGGGGCCGTCCTGTCCTTTGCAAATGCTTCCAGGAGAGGAAGGACTCATGCCGAAAGGAGGGGGCCTTCTGGGCTCGTGTGTGACCTCTGTTCGGCACAGCGCCCTGGTTTCCACAGCTTTCCCAGTGCTGCACAGCGGGAGCAGTCTGGTTTACTAGAAAGAGCACTAGACCAGGAGCCAGAAGGTTTAAATCTGGACTCTGCAGCTCATTCCTGTACGACGTAGGCGAGTCACTTCTCTGCCACCTCGGTTTTCTCAAGTGCCCAAAGGAATCGACAGGTTAAGATCCGGTGAGATGAATCTAGGATGATTATTATGGAAATCTGGGGTAAGAATGAAAAAATGTATTTTAGTCCTATTTAATTTAACCATTATAGCAGACAAGTGAAATTCCCTGATTAAAAAAAGACATGGGGAGGGGCTGGCCCCGTGGCCGAGTGGTTAAGTTCGCGCGCTCCACTGCAGGCGGCCCAGTGTTTCGTTAGTTCGAATCCTGGGCGCGGACATGGCACTGCTCATCAGACCACGCTGAGGCAGCGTCCCACATGCCACAACTAGAAGAACCCACAACAAAGAATACACAACTACGTACCGGGGGGCTTTGGGGAGAAAAAGGAAAAAATAAAATCTTTAAAAAAAAAAAAAAAAGACATGGGGAAATTGAAACATGCAATCAGCCCAGGAAAAGGAGTTTATTGTCACAGATAGGTTTATTCTCAGGGCGGCTGCACCTTGCATTTTTGGTGTCCACTTCGTTCAGTGCCCAGTCCCAACATGCAGAATAGCCCCCACCACCCCCTCCAGAATCACTGGATCTGGGCAATGGAAGGGCCCTCAGCCCTTCTCATCCAGTGTCCTGCTCCCATGGGACACTAGTCCCCAACATCCCAGTTGAGCCTTCCAGGGGTTGTTTGAAAGCATGCCAGGGTGAAGCGCTCACTTTAGTCACTCTGCCTCTCCACTCCCGCTGTGATGAGTAGAAAACATGGCCCCAACCTCGCCTGATATCTCCGTGCTCCTAGTTCAGCCCCCCGAAGCTGCCTGAATTCACCTAGCCCCCCTTCTCCGGGGCAGGCTTTGACACGGCCCCATTCTCCTCTCCTTCATGAGAACTCCTCTAAACTGCTTTGGGGTTCACAGAGCACTTTCCTTACGGTTCATTAGCAAAATGACATTCCAAAGGGGGGAGAAAAAACCCACACCCTGACGTTGCTTGGTCCCTGTTAACAGAAAAGAGTTCTTCGCCCCGTTTATTCAGAAGTCGACATTAGGCATAAAAAATAGACACAACCTTTTCAGCCAGACTCCAGGGAGCAGATACTAAAAATACGTCATGTCCTCAGGCCCCACGGTTGGAGCTGACACCATGAATAACCCTTCTCACTCCCTGGAGGTTTAGGTAGGCAACACGAAGGGGCCTGAAGGCCAGTTTGTATGTGGGGGCGCAAAGGGAGTCACCAGCCACGGCAGGCCTTTGTCCTCTAAGAGACTAGGCGTGGCCCAGAGCAATGGAGGCCCCATCCACTCCTGAGCCATGAGGTGTCCCAGAGGAGGAGAGCCGGTGGATTTTGAGGATGTGGGGATTTGATCATATTATAATAATTTCCCTCAATATCTGAGAATTATGAACAAGGACTTGGACTCAAATTAACTTGTGATTAAACTCAAATAATGTCGTGGTCCTGTTGATTAAAATGAAATAGCTGGCTATGCTAAGCCCACGTCACTGGGCAGCCAAACAGCTTAAACCCACGTGAGTATCATCACTTAATAACAATAATAATCACCATGTGCTGAGCGAGTCGCTGTGCTTTACCTGTGTGATCTCATTTAGTCCTCGCAACCCTATACGAAGCTGCTATTATTACCTCACTCTACAAATGGGGAAACTGAAGCTGAGAGCAAGTAAGTGATTTGCCTAAGGTCACACAACGAGTAAATAAGTGACTCTGGGCCCATGGGACTCAGATTCTGAGTTCTCAACCAACAGACAAAAACAGAAGGAATGAGGCCGCCTTCCATAGCCAGCCAGTTATAAAGCCACTCAGAGCAGGCAAGGGTCTCTGTGTGGACCCCCTTTAGCCCTCCTGACTTCTCCCGAGAGGCAAGCAGGGCAGGCCTCTGGCTGATGGGGGCTCTCCGGGGGCCTCCAGCCCTGAGCTCTGCCCCTGCAGTCCAGGCTGTACCTCAACTGCCCAGTCAGGGCAGGTCCCCATGTCCCCAGGCTCTCCTGCCACCACTGCCACCTGTGCCTGCTTGACCAAGCAGAGGTCTTTGTTCCCTCATGCCTGTGCCCCTGAACCCTTAAATCCAATAGGTCTACCTGGAAAAACACGCCCCATCTGTTCTTCCTTGCAGTCACCCCCCTCCGCAGGAGCTGAGCTCAGCCTGCTCGGGGGTCTGCCACAGCTGGCTCCTCCTCCTCACCTGCACTAAATTTACAGGACTCAGAACCCGGCTCTACAGGTTGCGCTCCCAAGCCTATTTAACCTTACGAGGCAGTAAAGCACAGTGGTGATAGCCCACCAGACTTGAATTCAGTCTCACGTTCGCCATCTAGGAGCTGGGTAACCTTGACAAGTTTCTTAAACTGAATCTCAATTCTCTTATGCATAAAAGTGGATTTTGAGGATTCAGTGAGGTAGGACATAAAGTACCTTGAATGTACTTAGGGTTCAGTAAATCTAAGCTCCTGTGCCAAATTCATTTAAACTTTCCTAACCCAATGCTAACTCAAGTCTTCCCTGGTGCCTCCTACCCAGACGCTACCCAAGAGCTAGCTCTGAGTTCCTGATTTGTTTTCCACTACCTCTGGGGTCTAGTGGCTAAGACTCTGTGCTGTCACCACTGTGGCCCAGGTTCGTTTCCCGTCAGGGAACCACACCACCCGTCTGTGGGTTGTCATATGTGACAGCTATGTGTTCCTGTGATGGTAAGAGGCCTCTGTGAGACAAAACCATAGTGGACAGGTTTAAGCAGAGCTTCCAGACTAAGACAGACCAGGAAGAAGGACCTGACCACCCACTTCCAAAAAAATTAGCCATGAAAACCCCATGAATAGCGGCAGAGCACTGTCTGGTACCGCACCGGAAGGTGGGAGGATGGCGCAAGGAGTCGGACTCGACTGGACAGCACTAACAAATGCAAATCCCTTCCTCAGGTAGGGCTTCTCTGATTCATAATACCAGGCCACGTGGGAGCTGCGGCCTTTGCCTACGGCTTGTTCACAGAGGCTGAAGAGGGAAACTGTCTTTGAGAACAAGCCCCAACAACACCTGGTTGGTGATAGAGGCAGAGTTTCTTGGCAAAGAAATATAGCTATTTATAATAGTTATGATCCTCAGAATCCCAAAAGTGGGGCCATCTAAAAACCCTTTTCTTTCACTTTTGTTGCGTTACATTTATCTGCGTAATTAGGTTTGGGATAGGCTGAGGAGCAAACTAATTTGAATTACCTGAGTTCATATGAGCTGACAGCGGAATTCGGTGCCCCAAGAACGGGCTGGGTGGCAGGCAGCTGGTTAGAGATTCTACGTTGTTGAACCTAATCTCTCAGGAATTAAGAAGTGACCGCAAGCTACTTAGTTAGACTCACTGTCTCTCGGAGTCGGGAGGCGCAAGAGCATTATTTGTCCATTCCTCATCTTGCTGATTCCCAGACATCAGTCAGTCACACGCTACCCTCACAATTTTTGGAATATCTATGGACCACTATTATCTACTTCATGTGTTTCTGTAAAATAGCTTATTTTTCACTTAGCTGTGTCTAAACAGTAATATCTGTGAAATCACAAGCTGATGTACTGGTTAATTTTTTTCCAATATGCATTAACGTAAACATACAACTGTTAAAGTCTTTTTTAATTTCCCCTCAGTAATACATAAACTACTACCGGCACGAGCTGCCCGACAGATGCCCAGACTCCTTCACAACACTGTCAAAATTTGATCAGCCAACGTCCCCTTCAATATCTCCAGTGAGGGGACTGTCTGATTGTTTCTTAAGGAGTTAGTTCCCAGCTGAATGGTCAGACAGCACTGAAGTGACCAATGCAATATTCTGCAATTTTTGTCTTTTTCTGGAAAGAAACTCATGAGAAAGAATGAGGCTTTAAGATGAGAGGCAGCTAGAATTTCAGCTCCACTACTTGTAGATTCCTGACCAAGTGACAACTTCTCTGAGCCCCAGTCCTTCATTCTACCACGGGAAAAGGACACCCATCTGACAGCCTGTGCTGTGGCTTAACACGAACACACAGGGTACACAGAGCATCGAACACAGCAAGGGCACAAAGTAATCACCTAATAAGTGTAAGTTCCCTTCCTTTTCCACAGGAGCAGTGAGTAAACTAACCTGGAAACGCTGACCCGCGGCTTTCCTTGGTGAAAATGTGCCTGGTTTATCCCCTGGAGCCACTCCCACCACTAGCTGTTCTGCATATGAATTTGGGACCATGTTTTTCTTCACACTTGGCTGGGAGCCTGATTATCTGAACCATAACTAGGAGACATGGGCATTCTGAACATCAAGACAGAACTGCTGATAGAAACGGCAGAGCCCTTGCTGTTGGTTTTCTAAGTACAGCAAGTTTCTGTGATCCCAGGGGGAGTCTGGTCTGCCTTGGGGGTCCCGCTGGGGACAGGGTGGGCTCTAACCTGGAGGCACCAACCTGAACCTGGCTGACACTTAAGCTGACAAAACTTCAGCAGAGACGCAGGAACCATCACTTCAGAAGCGCCGGGGCCTTTGAACTGAGGCTAGGCGGCTGGCCGAGAAAGTGGAGCAGGCACGCAGGCAGTCCTAACGAGGCGGGCTGGGGGGTCAAAGCCTTATTTGCGTTCATTTCACTCATTATTATGTGGCATTAGGGAAATTTTCGGCTGAGCAGAGTGCCCTTGACATGTAACTTCCTGTGCTCTCTGGGTACATGCAGAGCCTTATAAGTAATGATTCCCAAAGAGCCCATCTAATCTGACAATTTTCATCAGCCTCCAAAAGGAGATTTTATCTTTTGTCCACTTCTCCCATTTTTTTTAGTGTGTTGCTATAAAAATAAGAGAGGGAACAAGATCTATAACCTTCAACAATGTCCTTGCAAAAGTTAGGAGTGTGACATAAATGCTATCTCTCATGCATCTTTACCACCAGTCAGCATTTCTCAGCAGGTGAGTTAAATATACACTGGCCCGACTCTCGTCTTCTCTAAATCTAGGTGGTACTCTCCAGGCGCCTCCTGTGAGTTTGGTCGAAGAACCACGGGTCCCAGACTATCAGGACCAAACAGCGCGAGCCTAGGCTCCCAGGCCCTCACTAATCTAATCTCAACCAATGTTGAGTCCTCATTTGGGAACATGGCTTGTGAGGAATTTAGGAATAAAATTCTGATTCTGATCATTTACAAACCTTGTTTGATATGAGTGAAATCTACTGTCCAACTTTCATCCCAAAATATCTTTTGTTCCTGATACTTAAACCACTAAACACACACACACAAAGATTGAAATATGATTTTAATGTTTTGCAGTAAAAATTAATTAAAACAGCATTCAGTACAAAATCAATACTTAATTATTCATCATTAGCAACAGACTACCAATTAGACGGTGGAACTCATTAGCAAAGTTGATTGCAGTGGGTTTAATAAGGATCTCAATTAAAAAGTCATATAAACAAGAAGCCAAAGATTTGAGAATTCAATACAATTTTTAAAACATCACATGACTTTATTTCAGATTTATCAGATCTTTAATTCTGATACATTGCACATTTCAGCATCAAAATAAAGGAAAATATTCTGTTTTCTCGCCCTTCAAAAGCTATTGCTGTTCTCCCTCCCTGTCCTGCCCCTACTTCTCTGGAATCATTTTCTAGCAATCTTGTGAACTCCTTTCCATTCTCTTATTAAAGGCTCCGGGGAACTATTTCTCTCTCACACCCCCCCACACACTCTGCCCCCACGGTCAACAAGCTCTATTATCTACCCCAGGGAGGGGAACAGTGGCATCAACAATCCAAAACAATAGAAAATGCCAAACCATGGACTTTCAGTTTCAGAATATACTGTCTAGGTTTGGGGGGTAAATGGGCCTGTCTAATAACAGTTTCTAGAATAATGTTTAGATGCACTTTCACAGTTTTCTAGATACACACCAGTGACACGAGGAGCAGGAGCCCACACTTTAGAGCAGGAGCTGGTAAGAATTGGAGACTTTAAATTTAATACCATGCGGATGCACTTAAAGCTGATTTGACCAAAAAGAAATGCACGAGCAGCCCCAGTCTCTGCCTCAAACCACCCCACCTCCATCTAAGGAGGGAGTTATCTTAACTTCTCCATCAGCTCCTAGACCTTTCTTTACTGTGCAGAACCAAGATGACGGGGGAAGAAGGGAAATTAAAGTCACTAAAAAGGCTGCATTGACCTACGTAATGAAGGGCTGAGCAAGGAAGGAGAAATGAAGAGACAGGCAGGTTTATGGGGGTCCAGTTGGGTAGAGATTTGGGGAGCAGCTTGTGCTGGGGGAGAAGAGAGACTTTGGAAAGCTGCAGTGTTAAGGACATACTTTAAGATGGAAAAAATAGGATTTTTCAGAAGTTCTGCTATGGCGTTTTCAGGAGAAACAGCAAGAATGCTTTAATTTGTTTATAATTATTATTTGCTGGTCAGGCAGTCATTGAACGGGACGCCACGCTGCATGGACCACAAGGTGCAGTGTGTTTTCTAGCTTGCTCTCCTCTCCTCTATTAGACACTAGGTTCTTTCACATCACGTACTCTGCCTTTTGTAAAATAAGAACAAAGTGCAGAGTTCTACACACGGTGTGGCAGGACATGCTCATTAAAGTTTACACTTGAGGCAGAGATAGGATTGAGGCCATTTAACAACAAACAGAAGGTGCTGCATGCCCCGATCCCTTCGCTGAGGCTCTGGGAGAGAAGTCCCAGCTGCCAATTCTGAAATCCCCAGGTGCTCCAGTCTCAGATTACATTAACTATTATTAATTGCTGGCACCTCACAACTCCTTGCCCTGCACCAATGCATCTTAATAGCATGGCTGAGAACCATGGATAGAAACCATTTGCTTCAGGCAACTGAAGAATCCATTTGAAAATCAGAAATGTCTGTAGACCCATACTCCTTTGGCCAGAGAAACAATTCCCAAAAAGCAGGGCCAGACAGTAACAGTTGAGCTCAGTGTGGACCTTTCCAAACTCCAGGACTAGTCTTACACGCCTCTCCAGCCCAAGGGAAGTTAGGGCCCAAGGCTGTCTTCTCTAAAGTGTGTGGGAAGAGCACTAGACACAGAGCCCAGAGATTGGGTTCAATCCAAGCTCTGCCACCATCTTACCGAGAGGCAACACTGGGCAAGAGGATGAGCAAAGAAATGGACTTTGGAGCTAAACAGACTGGGCTCAAATCCCAGCTCCCTCATTTACTCTTCTTGTGAACTTGGGCAAAGCACTTGACCTTTTTGTGCCTCATTTTCCTCATCTGTAAAAAGGAACAAAAATATTTACTTAACAGATTTTGTCATAAGAATTAAATAAGATATATGTAGGTGCTCACTAAAAGTCAGTTGCTGCTGTGTGGCCTTGGGCAGGTTATTTAACATCTCTGAACCTCATCTTTCTCCTTGGTAAAGTAATGGGGGTAGATTACATAATCTCAAAGACTCTTGACAATAGGGAACTCTAAGAAGATATCTGATCCTGGCAGAGAATAATAAACTTAAGGAACAAATAGCTAAGGAAATTTTGTCGTGAGATGTTGACTCAATCTTCCAAATGTCAAGGCAGAGGCAGTAGAGACCAAGCAGATTGGAAAGGCAATCATCACACAGGCATCTGCAGCAAGTGGACATACCCCACAGTCAGCTGGGCACAATGAGCAGCTCTCACTTTCCTCACAAAGGCCATCCCCACAGACTGAACCAATGGAGAGAAAGAAAAAGAGAACTTAAAAAATATTTTTAAGACCAAAATAAGTAAATTCAATTAAAAAACAATTTTTAAATGGAACAAAAAGCAAACTGGTCTAAGACTTGGTTCTGATGCTGGTTCTATCACTAGCTTGGTTTCCAATGTTGCTTTGGCTACCAGGAAGCTCATAGTCAAATTTATTGTTCATTTTTAATAACTGTAGAGAAGTTATATATTGTCACTGTAACTCCACTCGCCCTTTCACTTGACCATTATACTTTAACTTATTTTCCATGATCACAGCTTTGTTTTATTTTAGATTTTGCTATTTCATTATAGCTATTCTTATAATCCACTTGAAATCCTTTATGAAACAAGGAGGGTATAAATAAATAGAAATCATTTTTCAAGTCACTCCATTACTTTACACGTCATTTCTCTATGTGTAACATAAGAGTTTGAGACTCAACATCCAACATTCCTTTCAGCCCCAATCCTGTTCATTCTCTTCCCTGACTTCTAAAGCTCAAAGGCCATATGAGGTTGACTTACTATATGTAAATAGCACTGGGTTCTCCAATGTGTTTTAAGTTTTCCTTAATCTTTGACTGAGAGTCATTTATGCTCTGTAACATTATTGTTAGTAATACTGATGAATTTTAAATAACTCATTTTACAGATTCCTTCCGATCCTCTTAGGCATTCCATTACTATCCTAGAATTGGATTTATAACTCTAACATTTGAATAGGGCATAACATTTGTATAGTACTTATCACCTTGACTAAGAGCTTGAAGTTACCACACTTTGATCTTCAGCAACCCCGTGTGACAGGTGAAGCAGGCGCACGTCTCCATTTTATAGATGAGGAAACAGAAACACAAAGAGATGAAGTGACTTGTTCAAAGTCACACAGGTAATGCTGGGCACAGGGACCTGAACTCTGATCTTCGGACTCTAAACCCTTGGCCCTCTCCAACCTCCCAGTCTCTGTAAAAGACCCCTCCAGCTCCCAGTGAAGACTTCCGGGTCATACATCTCCTCTTGGATGTGTCATCCTGGAGAGTTATCCGCTCCCGTCCTGTGAAGTACCACAGAATTGGTCTCATTCCTCTTTGACATGACAGATCTTCTAATGTTTGAAACAGCAATCCTGAACCCTTTAAATCTTTATTCCCGAGCCAAACATCACAGTCAAATTCCCTCAGAGCTGTTTTATCTGTTAGACACAAGAGGCCCAGTATCTAACTGAAGCCTATGGGAAAAAAAAAATTGAACTGGCTCCAAGCTACAGAAAAACACCCTGAAAGTAATAAGCATTTAATTAACTGCTTGCAAAATGCAACATTATTTCAACTTCATTAATTGTTAAATTTATTACTCACAACAAATTTCATTACATGTGAGAACAATTTGTGGATTAGAGTCTCTTGTTTTTCAAGAATTCTTGAGTAGGCACAATGATTGATAAGAAGACAACTGTAAATTTAAGGTCTTTCATAGGCAAATAATTTCAAAAGCAAAATTATAAAAATCCTTTCAACATTTTTATGGACAATTGTACACTTAATTGAGATGTGGGTGTATTTTAATATGTTTGGTATAAGTGATGAAGCCTCCAGAAAAGTCTACAGAAAGTTTAAAACGGTCCTGAGTCTCCAGGCAGACCAAACAGGCACCTTCTAGTAAGATTGCTCCCTGTGGCCTAACAGTCTGTAGTTTCTTCTAGTTGCTGGATTTGCCCAGTAAATTGAACCCCATTGGTTTGGAAGAAAATAAAGTGTGGGGAGCATTGTGGCCCTGCCACAGTATTGCCAACAGGGCCTAAAATGTGCCAGAGATTGTAGGCAATCAAGAATTCAAAAGGACCCCCAGAGGAAGCTCCCTATCTCTGCATCAGCCAAACCTGTCCTCCAGACGTGATGAGAAAGCGTTCTGAAGAATCCGTAACTCTGCCAGGAGAGCCGCTGCAGTCCGCAGATTGCCAAGGGCATGGTTTCATTGCTGCAAGGAGCCTTGGGGTGCACTGGCAGGATCTTAAAAATATTGTGTGTTAAAAACCAGCTTGCATCCCGACAAAGAGACTGCTGTTAATTCTGTTAAACTTCTTGCATTCAAGTGATGCGCTTGGCATCAAAAATGGGCCATTCTTTAAAGGCTCAAAGGCTCTGGGAGCGCTGCCTTCATGGAGCCTAAGGTGAGACCATCTGGCGCGAAGTCTTTACCCTCACTGCCCTCAGAAGCCACCAAGGGGAAAAGCTGCGGGGATCAGCTTGTGAGTCCTGAGGGCTGGAAATGATGACAAACCCGCTTCCTGAAGGGCTGAGCCTGTGACTCTTGGCTTCAATCCCAGGCCTTCCGGGAGTCCTGGGGAGCGGGATTACTGAGGCGGCATATTGACAGGACCTGCTGAAGCCACAGCCAGTGCTAAAACTTGCTACCCTGCATGGGAAAGGAGAGCCTGAACCTTATTTGGGTTCAAGGGGGACTTCCAAGGTCTTTCTGCCTGAGGCAGGAGCTAAAGCAAGTTCCTGAGAGAGATGGGTAGGGGACACGGGGCCCTCAACAAGAGGACATGTAGAAAAAGCTTCTACCC
The DNA here is from genome assembly GCF_021613505.1 of Equus quagga. Lineage (NCBI taxonomy): Eukaryota > Metazoa > Chordata > Mammalia > Perissodactyla > Equidae > Equus > Equus quagga. The sequence continues at coordinate 130,287,887 of NC_060272.1, forward strand.
AGAGGTACTCTCTGTCTCAGAGGCTCAGAGGCCTGGGAGAAGATGAATTTGCCTCATTAAAGCTCCCTGTCTGCATCTAGCACTTCGAGAGTTGGTCCAGGGCTGCCTCCTACTTAATCTCCCACGTCTGCTTGTTCCATCTCTGTGCCTCAAGCCATAGTTTGCCTCTCCTCCCAGGCCCTTCAGATTGATGTTGAAATCAGCTTGGCTCTTGACCGTGGCTTCCCTCAGTGCTGTGTGCACACTTCCCTTGTCTGTACTCCCAAAGGCAGTCCTGGTCCCAGAACCCAGCCAGGGCTGCACAGCCACACTTCTGGTTGTCCAAGTAAAGACTCTAGATGCTCTCATGCAGAGACCTCTAGAGCTTCCACATAGAGACTCAGCCAGGACCCTTGAGGACAGGGTCAGTTTTGGCCACAGAGGAAAACCACCTTTGGTAATCCAATAGTGCCCGTTGGTGCTTGCGCTATGCAGGAACAATGCTAGGTACTTGGGCTACAGCATGAAACAAGGCCTACCCGGGCCCTGTCCTCACAGAGCTTAGAGTCACCTTCTGCCCTGGTGAACAGACACTCTCCCTCCACGCCCACTGCTGGTGGCACAGTAGTTTTGGCTTCCAGATGGGCTTTCATCTTTCTGATTCTGACATGGGCAATAAGCGAGGTTACGCTCTACTGGACCAACACCACCTGGACTCAGTACAGCAAGGACTCAGTACAGCCAAGGTTCATTTCACCCCTTCTACCCGATTCCCTTTCTAGTTCACTCACTGTTGCCCCAGGATATGCGTGATCTATGGGTATCTCCCGCATCTATCCATCAGTCACTTCAAGTTACAGCTCTAGTGCAAAGGGAAAAAATGTGGGACACAATAAATACCCTATGGCTATTCAGTGCAGTGCACGTCCAACCTGATCTTTCCACTGGAATAAGTAGAATTTCGCTCATTGGAGCATACATGACAGCAAGAAAAACACAGCTCATGAAACCATATTTATTTTCTATTAATCTTATAACAACATCCCTTAACCACATTAAAATACTCAAAACAGACTCATTGTCACCTGCAGGGCATGTGGCTGATTAGAATGAGGGCTGCCTGAATCACGAAGTTGATTCCTTGAAGGGTAATACAAGGAGACGTCGTCTGCTCTCTGATTACACAGCCCGAGATTAGGCTTCTCTTGTCAATGACGGTGGATACTGGTTTCTCTGAATTTTGCAAAGCTTCTAGTGTCTAACCGAAATCCCTCCAAAATACCACTGAATCTTTACTCTCTTATGCTGCTCTCAGCAATATCAAATTTTGAAGATCACATAGGTAATACACTTAAATAACCAAGAGTTTGACTTAGCATTTTTAAATTCTGGAATTACTTTCAAATTGGCTATTTCATGGTCTTCTCTATATTTACTGCAATCAGGTGTACCTCACTTTGTGGAATAAATGCACCCCAAGAGGTTCACTTTTAACGTGAATTTTCCCCCTTTGACATTCCTATAAAACCAATCCCAAGACAAAAGAAAATCGCCTTTAATGATACAGAAATCTTTTTTAAATCACACATTTAAAGGAGAATTTTTTTATAAAATAATAATAATACGCACATGAAGACTGAAGTTTCTTTTGTTTGGCAGAATCACTTCTAGAGTTAAAGGGAAAACAGCAATTATAGCTTAAGAACAGAACACCCTAGACTAAAAATTCATTCAGCTTTTATCAAATCTCCGTGCTGTCATTTTACAAGCGAATAACAGGAAACTCTCCTTGGGTGCTCAGACCCTGTTTCCTAGCAATTGATGGAGGCTGCAGGCTCTAAGGAATAAGTAATTGAGCCAAGGCTGAGGAGAGTGGAGACTGAGGTTCTAAATACCATAGGAAGTGGATCAATAGGCAATTATGAAAAAATGGGCCTCCCTCTTATGTGTTCATAGTAATACCTGTTCCCAAATTTAAAGTTGGGCTTTAGACATCCTATAATAATTCCTTTAATCAAGCAGAATCCATATATATCCATAAAGGTTGAGAAGGGGGGACTGAACAGGTAAGAAAAAAATTACTGTCTGGTAAAAGGAGGACAAAATGTAGAGTTTTGTGAATCAGGTTGTAGAGTGGACAGGAGTTCAGCACCGGACCCAAAGACACCACTTACAGTGTGTGTGGGCACGCACACATATGTGTGTGTGTGCATGCACGCACATGCACGTGCACACGCAAATAACAATGTAGTAACAGCAACAGGACTTTGCTGGGGTTGGTACAGACTAAATCAGAAGGAAAGAAAAGGAGAAAAAACAGAATGCAGATCTGAATATACAGCAAATTTGCAATTATGTAAAAGCAACGGAAGTTCACCGAACTTTGGTTATTTCTAGGATTGTGGATGACTGTGGATGGTTTGTCTTAGCACTTTTTTGTATTTTCCTAATTTCTATAGTGAGCATGCATCTTTGGCTTCCTTATATAACAAGGAACTGTTTTGTTTAGAAAAAGAAAAGGCTTGAGATCAAGAATCAGCAGGCAAAGGGAAATCCCCCTGAGAAGAGCAGACGAACAGAAGGAAGACTCGGTTAAGGAGCGGGGGCTGGCGGTAGTAGAGAAAACCTTCAAATCCACCTGAGATGCGGCACCTAAAGTGAGGTCAGGGTTGGGTTGAGAGGCAGTTCTGGGGGTGACACAAAGCAGGGGCCATAAAAGCAAGGGACTAGTTAGTGAGGCTCCTATCTGTAGTCCACCCTCCTGTGAGGACTGGTAGCTCCAAATCGCCTCACATTGTGATAACCTAGGCTTTGGAGCTAAACCACCAACGGGATGTGCAAACTCAAGACCCACTCCAGACCAGGGCGGAGCAGGAGTGGAGAGAAAGACAGCCGTCCCAAACGGACATCCCCTAGTGCCAGCGGGAAAGAGGCCGTGACAAACAATCTCAGGAGCAGATGGGCGGCACCCAGAGCGAGTGACCGAAACACATGGCCCAGAGCAACGGCGCTCCACCTTCGGAGATGCAGCAGGAGCCATGACAGCCCAGAGGCAGATCGCCCAGGGGGACAGCTGCCACCCCATCCTCCTTCCCCAGTGGCTACAACACAACCCAGGATCTGACAACCTGAGAGTGAGTGTACACAGTACATGGAAAGAGGGAAACCACCCACGGATGTGGATTCCCAGCCTTTCTCCTCCTCCCATGCTTCAGAGAATTCTGTCTTGACCCTCCTCACCCCAGATGGTCCTGCTTTGCTAAATAAGCTCTTGGGACCTTGTAATGTGAAGGAGTGGTGAGGATGACAAGAGGCATAGGGGCAAGAGCTGGTGGGGTATGGGGTGGTTGTTGGAGGGAGGCTGTGGTCAGAGAGATGGGGCTGCTGCAGTGTAAGGGAAATAGAGGGAAGAGAAAAGGAGATGTCGAAGATATATTCCTGTGGCTTCCGTGTCTCAATTGTGGAAATCAAGAAAGGCAAGTAAAGAGCGGAGAACTTTGGAAATTACTTTTAAATGCTGGGCTGTATATTATCTGAACCACAGCAGTGCTCTGAGACCGTCCCAGGAGAGTGCAGGCTTCAAAAAGATGACACAGCAATGAGGCACACCTCATTCCTCTAGGGACCTTAGGGCTCAGGGGCGAAGCTAACTAGAGTCCGATAAAACTACAGCAAACCTTTACTTCCTAACGTCCTTGCACGTATTGGCTAAAATAAGGGCCTTTAACCTTTATTGTTTCCCCCTGGGGTTTTTTCCCTAACAGAATTGTCCCTGAAGCTCCTAACTGTGAAAGCTCCTCAAATTTCTCTGACAGTAGAGAAGGTATAAGAGCACATCGTGTTGGAAGTGACAGGGGGAAAAAATGATAATATCTTTCCTAAGCTTGAGCTGTACAGAAATGTCTGCTCTGGGTATGTTTTAAAGGATGAATGACCAAATCTGCAATATTCTTGGTATCTAGAGCAAGATGCTTGACAATTTCATACCTTGGTGCTCTCTAATGAAAGCAAGGCTCTCTTTAGTGAAGTCAGTTGTATTTACCATAATAAGTAGGAATAAAGAGCCATTCTGTGTACAGCAAGATGGTGCTAGTAATCTTATATGCACAGTCATAGGTGCACACTGGGACCTGCTGGGGGTCACAAGAACTCAACAGTAAACCCTGAGTCTTGGTAAACAGTCAAGAACTAAATGGTGACAAATGACTTCCCTGATGTGGTGCAGGAATATTCACTGCCATGGCACAGTCTAGGACAAAGATAGCAAAAACGTGGCATGAGTGCTACCCTCCCATCTCCAGTGACCACGGCAGACATCACTAATCATTCACTACAATCTTTCCTGCTGAGCCAGGCATCGTCCCAGAAACCTTCTCACTGCAGTTCTCCAGGCAGACACTCCCAGTGGATCAGAGCTAGCACATGAAATGAAATCTATTTCCCATTCCTGCTCTGTGGGATGGTTAAGGCCAAAATGACAATGCAGGGATGAGTGTGCAAAGATCCCACCTCAGGGGTCCACAGGGGTATTGGAGTTGATGGTGCAGAGACAAACTGACAGCAGAGCTGGCCTCCTGCAAAGGGCAAAGATAGGGCACTTACAGGTGGCAGGTTGCAGAAAGGGTTCCCCTGCCCATAAGCATCTCTCACAATCCCCAAGCCTCTCCTATTTCCCCCTCTCAGTTTTAGACACTGAGGGCTGCTGTTCAAGAGAAGGTATTTTCAGGAAGGAATAACCTTTTCAGCTATTGTCTTTTATAAACACCTTGGCTCAAATTAATTTTTCACATCAACAAATGAGACACCTAGGAGGACCCTGAAGGATTAGGGTTCAAGCGGGGTCAGGTTTGAAGAGGCAAATGATCAGGGGTTATTCAAAGAAGGTGCAAAGGGCTGGGTACAGGAATACCACTTCCCACCCACAGCTCTTGGGAAGGTCAGCTCTACAACCAGTAAGCTGAGCATCAGATCCTCAAATACGGAAAAAATCCTGTAGTAGATGACTGGGGGAAAACATTTGACTTGGGCTTCTTCTTTAAGAAATGAAATTAAAATTTAAGAAAATAGGTTTGTTTTATCTTACTTTTTTTAATTAGAATCTAATTGGCATGACTATGTACTAAGTCTTTGAACAACTCAAATATTTATGTGAGGGGACATAACTCTCCCAAGAAAAAGAGTATAGTAGCCTTACATAATATTCTTCACTTCATGGTCAGCTTTTGTCATAAGATATAAAGATGGTCACTTCTAGAAAAAATACTCAAGGACATATTCACTTATCAAAATCAACATCCTTTGATATTCAAATCATTTGCTTTGAAGATCTGTCAAGTCATAACCCTATTGGTTTTCTCTTCAGTTGTAACTTTCCTGACTTTCCCAAACCTCATTTGTGTGTGATTTGAGCAGTATTCCTATATCATTTTCTTCAACTTCATGAAATCCTGCAACGTTTGCAAGAGTGACAATTTCACGTCACAACCTGTTCTCACTGAGTTTGCATTTACGCTGTTGAAGGTGGCAATATCCATCAGTGAAACTGACTGGAAATCTATGCTGATGGGCGAGGAGAGGCAAGTGCTGGCCTTAAGCAGGGTTGATACTTGAGAGGAGACAAATTCTGCAAGCTGAACGGTGAGTATTTTCATGTGATGATAAATGTTGCTTCCTCATGAAATCACGTAATGTCGTGACTGGGGGCAAGGATACTCAGATACTCAGGATGCCTGTAATACGCCAGCCTCCTCCTGGGGCCACAGCTGACTGGATCAGAGGTGCACATCTGACCAATCAGGCCAATCAGCTTCTCTTTCCCAGGAATCTGGGATTGAGACACAGATGTGTGTACACAGCAGTGATCTCTGAACCTTTTTGATTGTGCATCCCTATCAGTAAAAAGGCTTAACTATACCTTCAATAGATATGTTTTTATTTATAAATTGCATTCATAATTATATTTATTTGTAAATTACATGAATATAATTATTAATCTTTCAAACATTTCAAATGCAAGTTAAAATATTTTTAATATTTTAATTTATGACTAATATAAAAACCCTTTTATTCTCTAGAACAAAATTATTAGTAAAATATTTAAATTTTTTATTATTCATTTATTATCACTGTCTTAAGAGACTTCCTTCAACTCTACAACACAAAAACTTCCGAGCATCCATTTCAAGATGTTCTCTCCATAGCAAGAGTTCTTTTGGAAGGCAGATACTTTCTCTCTCCTGGATAAAACGTCAACTTTGCCTCGAAGAAACAGAACAAACTCTTTTTTTTAAATAGCTGCAAGTATCACAGAAAACGTCAGTGAATTTGGAATATTTGTTGAAAGAGAAAGATGTATAACTCATCTTTAAGAAGGACCATTCTTTTGCCACAAGATGACCAGAAAACTTGTGATACAAAAGATATTCATGGTCACTCCCTTTCTTTTTACAAAGTCTGGGATGATTCTACTATTTGAAAAGTCCTTGCTTTTATCAACTGAACCACATCAATGACTTCCTGTGGCACTTTGTACCACTTCTGACTTCAATTCTTTCCTACACTAGATTGAACATGAATAACAGTGAAGGACTTTCACACGTAGAGCTAATGCTCTAGTCTCACCTCAGAGTTAATTTTATTCCAGTCGTAGCCACCACTCCATCAGGGTTACACACAGGCGTGGAACATTATCTCATACAGCCCTCACTTCCTGTGCGGCGATGGCGGCTGACAGTTGCGTGTCCTGTGCAGATGCTCAGGCAGCAACACCCTGCACCTTGGCTGCCCAGTTTCACAGCACCGTTTTGCCAGCAGCAGACAGACTATAAGTGAATATCTGTCCACCATCAGGAATCCAGGGGCCACGTGTCCCACCTTACCCTTCACCAAAAGAAAGACGCTGTTTTATTAACAGTAGAGACAGGCTGAGAAAGCACGAGTGATGACGATGAGAAAGTGCAGAGCAAAGAGCAAGCGAGAAAAACATGACCACTGCGGAGCTATTTAACCCTTTCTTGTGATCAGGGCTACTGCGCAGCAAACGCGGAGGGAAACCACTCGGAAGAGCTCCGACACTGGGGGGGTTTTAACACCCTCATCAATCTAGTGTAGGAAAGAATTGAAGTCATTCCTGAACGGAATTCACCTTTTTTAAAAAAAATCCTTTTTTGTGCCTTTGTTCTCAAGGAATATCACAGTAATGAGCTGGATACCCAAATTATAGTTATTATTTTTAAATGTTCAAATGGCTTGGCCTACATATGCTCTCAAAATTATTTGAGCCACTGGAGGAAATTTTAGAAACGTACTGGAGTGTTAGAAGGGATTTCCAAAGGAATCAGATTTTCACCTCAAGTCAGAGACTCTCAGCCTGCCATAACTACAAGCTTTGGCCCTTATTCTCATCATATATGAAATATTTGGATGTTTCTTACTGTTATAAAGATTTAGGGGGCTGGCCCTGCTGCCAAGTGGTTAAGTTCTTGTTCCACTTCGGTGGCCTGGGGTTGGGATCCTCGGCGCGGACCTACATGCGGCACATCAAGCCATGCTGTGGTGGCATCCCATACAGATGAACTAGAATGACCTACAACTGGGATATACAACCATGTACTGGGGCTTTGGGGAGAAAAGAAAAAAAAAAAAAACGGAGGAAGATTGGCAACAGATGTTAGCTCAGGACCAATCTTCACCAAAAAAAAAAAAAAGGAAGCATTAAAAAAAAAGATTTAATTTCAAACAACTGACTAGAAATGACATTTACCAAATTAAAAGTAAGCACAATCTTCATGGCAATCTTCATACAAAAACCTTTCGATCTGAACGTTAACAAAGCTCCTCTGATTGCAGACGGAATTTAGACCAGAGCCTAGTGTGACGCCTCTGGTGGGCAGGTCTTCCCTTGCCCTCACTGAGTGAGTGGAGTCTTTGGTAAAGGTTACCAATCCTATACATATTTATTAGCAGGATTGCTTCTGATTCTCAGATGAGGGCGCCTTGACATCTTTATTTCTCAAGCTTGTTTGGAGGTGAGAGTATTCGACTCCACAGACATGTCTGGAGCTCCCGCTTTGTGCAAAGACTTAGTCTCAGTTTTGTGAGCACTTCAAAGATGAAGAGGTCCTTGTCTTCCAGAGCTTCCCCAATAGTTACTAAGTATTAAAAGGGCTCAGTTCCAAAATTCTAAATTATTAAATTGTAACACTTAGCAGAATAATCCAGGCCACAAACGGATATAAGCTACATGGACCAGACCAATTTTTCAACCCAGAAAGCCAATCATTCATGTTTCATTCAAACCTTGACTTATCCCAAAACAAATTTAAGGCTACTAAGAACTATGCAAACCTGTTACAAGAGAATATAAATCCAAAATGAAAAGAAGAAGCAAAGAGCGAATAAAAATAAGAAAGTAAGAAGGCCTCGGGAGTGAAGTCAGCCCGTCAAGTATAGTGGGGGGCCCTGTGTTCTTTCTTGAGCAGCCTCCTCAGAGCTGGAATAAAGAGGCAAACACCATGAGTTACATGGTGCATCGCCACCATCTTGGTATCAAAACACTGGAGAAGCCAAACAACAATCAGGTTATTCAGAACAAAGGAAATATGGTGGGTTGGGGAAAATCTGATGTCTTGTTCCCCAAGCAAGACTCACAGCCCAGTGACCTGCTCACTGAGTCCCCCACACCCAGGGTCTCCTCCCTGGTCAGTGTGACAGCGCTGCTGCTCTGCGCCCCCTTTCCTGTGCTCACACTCCCCTTCACTGATTCCTGGTGTCACTGAGGACCTGAAGTACCCCAGACACTTCCAGCAACTCCTCAGGTGAGTCTTAGACACACCCCGTCTGGTCTCATCTTTATCCCTGAATTTCATCAGACCAATCCTGCAACCTCCTTAGGCAAAGCGCGCTAGCTGTGAACTAAATAGATGACTCCCCCGAAGGCAGCAGCAGTCTTCTGAGCCACCGGGGATCTTGGCAGAGGTTCGACTAAGAAGAGTGGCCCCAGATAGAAATTCTCTGTAAGAGAGCCTACTGCCAACAGTAGATCGTACTCTGAGGCCCTGCACCAAAATGAGCAAGCCCCTTGACGCCACTGGGAATTGACCAATGGGATGTGTTCCAAGAGATGCAAAACAGAAAAAACAAAAGTATGTTCAAAGACATCCATTGTCAAAGAGGTCCATGCTGTTTATAGTCCTTTATCTTCAAAGAATTAGAAAAAACCTGAATGTCCAAGAATTGGGAAACTGATAAGTAAACTACTGTGTCAACTCAACGTTCTATTACCCATCACTAACATGATGTTGAAGAAAATCTGTTGCACTGTTGACAAAGGCTCATGATACCATCTTTTTTTTTCTTCTTAAGGTGTATAGAAACTTGTGTATATATTAGAATTACAGCTTTGGAGAAAAGTTCCCATTCATGGGATAATAAGTTGAAAGGAATATCAATCAAATGATAACACTTGCCTTGGAATGAGGGGACTCTGGGTGTTGTGGGGTTTTTTCTTTTATCTGTTTTCCAAATTTTCTCTTACTGTGGTTATATTAGTCTTATGAAGTATATATAAACAAATTAGCATTCATACTAATTTAAAACTTATAAAGTGTATTAAACAGGTCTTTAAATTGTTAAAGAATGATAATTCGATAGACAGTGATAGAGTTCATGAAGATACAGGAGAATCGCTCTAAAGAGGAGGTAGGGAGAGTGACAGCAGGGCAGGAAGCCCCACCACAGGGAGTCGGGGGAAGCCAGATACACACCGCATGTTCTGTTATTACCACCTTATTTTTCCCTGATCATCGATGAGACCAAGGTGCTGCTATAGACTATGCTGTTCAAAATCACCGCTTAGCCTAGACAAGAGTAGACAACGATCATTCCCAAATCTCTCTCCAAAGTCGTTTCTCAACATAATCTCCACTAAGCCCTTAATGGGATCAAAGTGGCCCGGAAGTCCCTCCTGCCCCCACCTCCCACTAAAGACTTACTTCTGAGGGAGTTGAGAGGTCTCCAGATGTAAAATGAAGGACAATAAATCTACAATCCTGTGTGATTCAGTTCCTGACTTTTACATGCCATATCTGCCACTAAAAGGGAGAAGAAATAAAAATTCTGTCCATCTGTTGCATTTCTACCTGCCCCATTAAATGCATCTCTTTTATACATGGTCTTGAGACTTGACACTCTTCATAGAAATTGGATGGACCTTGTACTCATTTTCTAGGGCCGTCACAAGAAATACCACAGCCTGGCTGGCTTAAACAACAGGAATTTCTTTCTTCACAGTTCTAGAGGCTAGAAGCGCAAGATCACAGTGTCAGCTGGGTTAGTTTTATTCGGAAGCGTCTCTCCTTGGCTTGTAGAGGGCCGTCTTTGTGCAGTGTTTTCACATGATCTTCCCCCGTGCATGTCTGTCCTAATCTCCTTTTGTTATAAGGACCAGTCATACTTGGATTAGGGCCCACCCATATGACTTCATCTTACCTTAAGGAGATCTTTAAAAGGCCCTGTGATCCGATACAGTCACATTCTGAGGTACTGGGCATTATGATTTCATCATGTGAATTGCGGGGGTACACAGTTTAGCCCATAACAGCCCTGAACCCTGCTTTCTAGAAACTCTTCATCTAAAACATAAACTAACATGAATGAACAAAATTGAATTCAGGTCGCACTGAGGAACCCTGAACCGTGCTGTTTGGACGTGGAATTAGCGCTGGTGTCATGTGAGACTTTCATTGTGTGTAGCTGCCATTGTACCCACGGATAATCCGTCAGGTGATGAACCATGTCACAGAGAAGTTCCCAGAGTCATGCTTTTCTGTTCCTGAATCCAAGCGCATGACGTGGCACCATGAGCTCCCAGAGCTTTCCTGTTGGGCCCTGAACTGGTCTTGTAACCGATCTTTTATTCTCCCAGAGGGGATCTTACCAACTGTTAAAGAAAGAATGATGTAATCACTCCCTCAACACTTCTAGACACCCCGAGTGTGCAGAGTCCCTTCTCCGCGAGGGGGTCTAGAAAACAAAGACAAGACTGCTCAGTGGACTTGATCCCATCTTCAACTAGCCCTTCGGCTGCTCAGAAATAACAGCAGAAGGAGGAGGCCACCCGACTACATACCCACTGAGGTGTCTACCGCATTCACAGTTATCATAGGAGAGTAAAAAGGAAAAGGAAAATAGCCCGAACTTCCAACTAGTGGGAGGACTTGACAGTGTGGCCATCAGGATGTCCCCAGGAGAAATTCCCATTGGGTTTCATGCTTTTTCCCTCCAGAGAACTAGCCGCAATACATTTTCCCAAGTCTCATGGCTTTATCTTTTTAAATACCAATCCTTTGTTTTGACTGCAAAAGTTTTCCACTAATAGATAGCTATCGCATTTAAAGCAAATATTTAAAATATGAAGTTAAACAATAGATATTTTCCCCTGCAAACTACTCATTTTCAAAAGCATCATGAGAAAGATGTGGTGAGTTTTCATGGTGAGGAGGATTCACGTTAGGAATCCACTCAGAGCAGGTTTTCTTTATCTCCTGCCAACCCAGCATCATGTCTCCCTCTCATCCTCAAAAATCAATTTTCAGAAATAAATTTATGTATAAATCAAAGTATGCATGTAGCTGTCATGTCAATCAATAAAGTGACAAGCATTTGTTAAATGCTTCCCGTGTGCCTAGCTATGTTCTGAGTGCTTGGAGGCACAAAAGAACTGCAGGGAATTTCTCCAGATCCCTTTAAAACCGATTTTGTCACATTGAAAATGTCTCAAAGGTTCCAAAGAAAAAGGAGAGACAGAACCTCTTCAGGAACTTTTTTTCCCTTTGTGAGCCTTTGAAGCTCATGTTAAATACTACAGAAGAGTTTTTGAAACTTAGATTCTTAAAGGGGGAATAAAACCCAGATTGGCCTGAGGTTTGAAAGAGGTTGTAACAGCTGCCATGAGGCATTCTTCAGGGAAGACAATGCCTTTGGTGTTTATGAGTTATTCATTAGAAAGGCAGGGTCTAGCTAGCTGATGCTGAGGGTGCTGAGGCAAAACTTTGATCCTGGCTGGAAGAGAAGAGCTATAAAGCCAAGTAAGGGCTGCCATGTGTTTCTGGAGGGCAGTTCTAAACCACAAGAACATAAACAGAGAGAGGACAGGAGATATCAGAGATAAAGAAGGATTTGCTGTTTCATCCACAGAAGGAAACCACATATATCAGAGGCAGAGCTGTTCAAGGCCTCATCAATGGAGATAGAAGGCAAGGAGCAGACCTCATTTTGAGAGGACAATCACAGGGATCAGAACAGCTATCACAACTTTTAAATTCAAAGGCTAGAATGGTACAGCCTCAAGACTCTAACTCAAAATGTTTAGAGTGAGTTTGAGACGCAAGATATTAAGTAGATGAGGTTTAAAGACAGGTGATTCATTGAAATAGATTACACGCATCCCTCGCTTTGCACAGTCCCAAAATGTACAAATTTCTGTTACCATGGTTTAGTTAAATAAGCCAGTCATTCAATAAGACAATTCAAACTTCAGTTACCACGTACATTAACCTGAGTAATCACATAAGGTACAACCTTTGCTGCTAACCTTCAGTCCACAAATCACTACATAAGTAACAGATGGGCATCATGACCAGTGACCAGTCACATCACTTCTTTCAAGGTCTGTCCATGACTGGCCACCATGTACCGTTGTGTATAGTTGTGTTGCCTCCTTGTCTCCCACTGATACATTCATGAAACATTTACAACAAAGATTCAAGTGCAGCAAAGAAACAAGAAGTGATGATGCTGGAAGTGGAAATGTATGCAATTCCAAGATTTTTTAAAATGACAACAGAAAAGCGAGGACAGGACGAGATCTAGGCTTTCATGAACCTACAGCAGAAACTACATTGACAAAATTCAGTGAGCATCAAAACAAGGTAAAGTTGCTTCAACATATTTTAGTTAAAATTGTAGTAGGAACAGCAAGCCAATTATGGTTAAAATGGAGCACTTACTTCTTTGGATCGAAGGCAATACAGAATAATCCCAATCAGTTTGGCGAGCAGTCAGGCCAAAGAGTTAAGGTTAGCCACCATATTGAAAGAAAACAGTAAATACAGGGAGATCAAAGAAGAACTTTTTACTGCCAGTTAAGGCTGGTTTCATCATTTCAGATGTCGGCAGGAGTTGATTAACATTAAGCTATCTGATGAAGCAGCTAACACAAATAAGGAGGCTGCTGGGAAATCGGAACCTAGATGCCAAGGATTAGTTATGGCAGGTGATTATGATGCTCTCAAATACAAATGGCTATGACAAAAGCAAGAGGATGTCACGGAAATGACACTGGCAAAAAGACCTCAGGTTAGGGGCCGGCCCCATGGCCCAGTGGTTAAGTTTGCACACTCCACTACGACGGTGCAGGGTTTTGCCGGTTCGCATCCTGGGTGCAGACACGGCATGTGAGGCGGCGTCTCACATGCCACAGCTAGAAGGACCCACAACTGGAAGTACACAGTTATGTACTGGGGGGCTTTGGGGAAAAAAAGGAAAAATAAAATCTTTAAAAAAAAAATAGACCTCAGGTTAAGGGAACACTCAGAGATATTTTATGAGATTGAAAGCACAAAGTATAAAATGTTGAAAGCTGATTCAAACTCAGAAAGGATTATGACAATTTGCCAAAGCATAAAGTATTGATCCATGTTACAACATAGATAAACCTTGAAACGTCATGCTAAGTGAAAGAAGCCAGCCACAAAAGACTACATCTTATACAATTTCATTAACACGAAATGTCAAGAATAGGCAAAACTATACAGAAAGTAGATTAATGGTGGCCTAGGAATGGCAGGATGAGGGAACTAGAGGATGATAGTTACATGGTATGAAGTTTAAGCCATCTGCTTAAAGACATCAGAGAATTGTCAAATTAACCAGGATTTGAAGCCCCAAGATTCTAGAGAAAAGAGAAACTCACTCAAGTGAGTCCAATATTCTGTTGATCTCTTTTCCCCTTAAGGGAATAATGATTCTTACAGTGGCCGGGATTGTAGGGGGTTGAGGCATGGGGGTGTTGAGAAGCTAGGCAGAGAATGTATGCTAAGAGGCAGGGAAACCAGTACTCTCACAGAGTTAGGAAGGGAAAACAGAAGAGCTGGGGCCTGCCAAGGACTTAAATAGCCAAGACTCCTGAAGATGGGAGGCCTGGAAAGAGACCGACATTCAGTGATTTCCCTTCAAGACGGATACAATTGACAATGCTTTATTTAGCAAGACTAATCAAGAAAAAAGAGGAAAGGCACAGATTACCAATAGCAGAAATAAAAATGGAGACCTCACTACAGAGCCTGCAAACATCAATGAGATACTAACAAGATATTAGCACAACTTTATGCCAATAGATTTGAAAGTTTAGATGAGATGGACAAACTCCTAGAAAAATACAACTTACCAAAAGTGATACAGGAAGAAACATAAAATCTGAATAAAGCTTTAGCTATTAAAGACACTGAATCCATCATTAAAAATCTTTCCAAAGAATCTTCAGATCCAGTTGGTTTCACCGAAGAATTCTTCCATTTAAGGAGAGGAAATACTAAGAACACTTCTCTCAAAGAAGACAGTCTATGATAAGTGAATTTCTTAAGTTTACCAGTAAACAAGGTCAATATACAACAAAAATAAACTACCAAAAATAAACTATTAGAAAATGAAATTTGAAAAATGATACAATATTAGCTCTTACCTCCCCAAGGGAGCTCAGATTTAATTTTTTTTAAATAATCATCTGATGGTGAATTTAACACTTCAGAGGAAGTCATCATAAGAAAAGGTCTATACTTAAACAATTGGAGTTCTGTTTATCCAACAAACGTGAATACCTGCGTGTATTCTTCTAGACAAGCCTCCAGGACGATTCTCCTGGCATTGGCTGCAAGGAGCATCCCAGGTGCCACAGTAGTTCCAGGTGTGTCTGCCTGAGTTCAGGGGGAGAAGAAAGGAAGCTTATACAGCTGAGACCTATCCACAAGCTCAGCCTCAGCTTATTTTTAGGGGCCCCTTGTTTACAAGAGGCATTGACCATATAAGGAGACCTGCCTTGGGCCTGGCTGGAGAATCTCCCAGAAATGTAGGCAAAAGGAGGAGGGCCAGAGGCCAAGAAGCCTGGCTGGTGAGCCTGAGAATCTGATGGAGAGCCTGCTCTGAAGACCACTTCCCTTCCGCCACTGCGCTAACGACTATGTGGAAAAATGACTATGACACGTGTAATGAAGGGTCATTAATGCCCTTAATAGATAAGGAACATACAAGTTTCAATCCTAAAGACCTCTCAGAGTCCCCCGACAGACAAATGGAATTTACAGAAAAAACATTAATACAAATGTCCAATAACCATCTGAAAAGTATTTGCCTGGGGTAGAAATCAAAATTAAAATTAAAATGAGTTACTTGTTTATGCCAAACATATTAGCAGATTTTTTTTTTTTAACAATCACTTTCAAAAGAAACATGAGATGGGCACTGGGTAGATCTTTAAAATCTGTAGGAGCTTAAGGGATAAGAAAGAGATCCTAACGAGGCTAATTCAAACCTAAATGCCATAAAGAAAGAAATGCTGTGGGGACGGGGTTAATATGCACTAGCCCACCTCATGTCTAAATAAGTGGAAATGGGGCTTCCTTGAAATAAGTACTACCCTCGAGTTATAGCAAATAGGAAGACCACAATCTTCCTTTATGCTGTTGACCTGGTTTTTCTATCACGATTCAGGGATGATCTTAAGAGAGAGCTAAATCTACTGGCAAACTACATTAGAGAACAGAGTTTTGGTGGAACATATTTCAGCATTCAGATTGACAACACACTTTCAATACAGCCTTCCAACAAACACACAAACACACACATTCAAACACACTCACACATGTACACACATAGTTTCTGAAACTGTTTCTTCCCTTTATTTTCAAAACTTTTCAAAACATTCCTCCTCTCAATCCCCCAACTTCTTTTTGGCCACTTTCCCCTCTGCCAGCTAGTTTTCCTCTGTCTGCCCCTTAAAAGCCCCAAAAGGTTCACATCCTTGCCTTTCTTCTCTTTAAGGTTTACACCTTCTGATGAGCACTCAGATTCTACTATTGCTTCAAAAATCTCTCTATGTGAACCACTTCCAAATCCATGTCTCCAAACCTGCGTGAACTTTCCTCACAAATACTAGAGCTATAGCTCTTGTATTGACTTCCAATGGACACATCAAAAATGGAATTTTCCTTTCTTACCCCATCTCACCTACTTTTTATCCTATGTTTATTCATCCATTCATTCAACAAATAGTTGCCAAGTGTCAGCCATTCTTGACCACTCATTCTTCCCAGCTACACACTTGAGAATCAGCCTTCATTCTTCTCCTGCCCAGGTCAACTATGTCTTCTAACCCAGACAGGTCTCTTAGATTCAGCCCTTCTCTCCATCCCCACTAACACTTTAGCCCCAGCCCTCATCATCTCTCATCAGGATGCCTGCAGCAACCTCCTATATGTTTTCCCTGCTGGTGAAGTTAGTCCATTTTCCACACAGTTGGCAGAATTATCTTCCTAAAGAATAAATTGGGTCATGTCACTCCCTGTTCTTAAAAGCTTTCATAGCCCACAGCTATGATAAGGTCTGTGGACCAACTGCACTAGAATCAGCTGGGGAGCTCATTAAGCTGTCACTTCCTGAGCCCCAGACTCACTGCATCCATCTCCTTGGAGAGGAAGCCTAGGAATCCCTGTTTTTAATGAGCTCCCCACGTGATTCTTGTGTCCACTAAAAGTGGAGACCCACTGGCCTGCAGAAGAGGATCCAAGCTCCTTAGGCAGAAATGGAAGGTTCTTCACCCTCCTGGCCCAGCTGGTCTCAGTTCCCTGCATTCTACGCTGTGCACCCTACACGTGAGTCACGCTGAATTTCTCATCTTGTCTAGACACTTCAGGCCCTCCCAATACCCCATGCCTTTCTCTACACAGGTGTCCTTCTTCACCTAGCAAAATCCGGGTCTACCTTCCTCTGTGAATCCTTCCCTGACCACTCCTGCTCCGGCAGTATCGTCTCTTCCTCATTTGTTCTTCTGTGGCCTTTTCGTCTCACCCTCATTGTGGCCAGGCACTAGCCCCACCAAATCATAATTTATCTGTTTATGTGGTGTTCTCCCAAATAGACTGTGACTTAATGGCATTATCTGTCAAATAAAAACATGCTTATAAATGTCTAATGGGTTGATTGATTAACTTCGTTCACTAGGTCAATTAGTTTATCTGGTATTCATTTTGGCAGGCTTACTGGATTCAGCTCTGTCTACGGTCTAAAGTTCTATTAGACAAAAACTAAAGATCTTTCATCATCAGGAAAAACAACCATTGGGTCGGCTCCGTGGCCGAGTGGTTAAGTTCGGGTGCTCCAATTCGGTGGCCCAGGGTTTCGCCGGTTTGGATCCTGGGCGCAGCCATGGCACTGCTCGTCAGGCCATGCTGAGGCGGCGTCCCACAGAGCACAGCCAGAGGCACTCACAACTAGAATAGACAACTATGTACTGGGGGGCTTTGGGGAGAAAAAGCAGAAAAAGAAAGATTGGCAACAGTTGTTAGCTCAGGTGCCAATCTCTAAAAAAAAAACAAAAAAAGAAAAAACAACCATTATCATGCAGGCCAGGCCTGCCTCTGGAATTTACAGGTTCTAACCTTATAACAAGTTAGATCACCAGAAAACTCCCTGTTTTAGCCACCCACACCCCTCATAGAATTATAATTTCTGTAGTGCTCTATTGTCACTGTGATGTCAATTTTATGTGTCAATTTGACTGGGCCATATGGTGCCCAGACACTTGGACAAACATTATTCTGGGTGTGTCTGTGAGTGTGTTCCTGGGTGAGGTTAAAACGTGAGTTGGAAGATCGAGTAAAGCAGATTGCCTTCCTCGGTGTGGGTGGGTCTCATCCGATCAACCGACGAACTGAACAGAACGAGAAGGCTGAGTAGAGGGAATTCCTCCTGCTGAGTGATGGAGCCGGGACATTTGTCTCTTCCAGCCTTCAGACTCGGGCTGAAACCCCAGCTCGTTTTGGGCCTTGAGCCTGCCTGCTTTCAGACTGGAATTTATACCATCAGCTTTCCTGGTTCTCAGGCCTTTGGACTCAGACTGAAACTACTTATTGGCTCTCCTGGGTCTCCAGCTTGTCAAATGCAGATCTTGGGACCACTCAGCCTCCATAATCGGATGAGCCAATTCCTTACAATAAATAAGTGTTTATTATTTTTAAATATAAATATTTATTTATTTATTTATTTATTTATTTGTATGCACATCCTATGGTTCTGTTTCTCTGGAGAACCCTGGCTAATACAGTCACCAAGTGGCCATTTGAAAAGTGTTTCCGTATCAGCCCCCATTGAAAATTTCATCCGTTATGTTAAGCGCTCCATTGAAAGAGTGACAGACACAACTTGAGTGTCCTGCTGATGCTCAAATGTTTATCACTTCCTTGAGTTCCACACTCATGGATCCAACTGTCCATGTCACATCTTAACTGAGTTATCTCATAAGTAACTTAAATTGAACATGTCTAATACAGAACTCCTGACTTTGCTCCTCAAGCCAGCTTATGCCCAGTCTTCACTATCTCAAAAGATAGGTGCTTGGGGCCAGCCCCATGGCCTAGTATTTAAGTTCAGTGCACTCTGCTTTGGTGGCCCAGATTTGTTTCCCAGGTGTAGACCTACACCACTCATCAGCGGCCATGCTGTGGTGGCGACCTACGTACAAAATAGAGGCTGGCCCCATGGCCGACTGGTTAAGTTCACAGGCTCCGTTTCAGCAGCCTGGGGTTCACTGGTTCAGATCCTGGGTGTGAACATACACACCACTCATCAAGCCATGCTGTGGCAGCATCCCACATAGAAGAACTAGAATGACTTGAAACTAGGATATACAACTATGTACTGGGGCTTTGGGGGAAAAAAAAAAGAGGAAGATTGGCAACAGATGTTAGCTCAGGGAGACTCTTTCTCAGCAAAAAAAAAAAAAAAAAAGATAGATGCTCATTCATCCATTTGCTCAGACCGAAAATCTAGAGCAGTCTCAGTTCCTCTCTTTCTCTCATTTCCCTCACACTGCTAATCAGCAAGTTTTGTTGATTCTACTTCAGTCTGAACACTTAACACCATCCCCACCAGCTTCATGCTGGACCAAGCCTCCGTCATCTCCCACTCAAGCTTTTGCAATCGCCTCTCAATGGGTCTCCGCTTCCACTCTTGCCTCCTGGAGGCTACTCGCCATACAGCACCCAGTGGGAATCAGAATTAGACGTTTAAAAGGATGACATAACTCCCTGCTCAAAACTTCCAACAGCTGCCCGGTCACACGTGGGGGAAATCCGAATTTCTACAAAGCCACACACGGCTACCTTCTCCAGCTTTGTCTCCGTCCAGTCCGCTGCCACTCAACCCCACCGCCACTGTATCCCCCACCACTATGCACAAGTCTTCGCCGGTATTACTGGCTGTTTGTCAACCATATCAAGTGTTTTCCTACCTCTGGGCCTTGGAGCTTGCTGCCCCTCTCCTAAAATGCTCTTCGCATGGCTCACTCCTTCGCATCACTCAGGTGTCACCTCCTCAGAGAGAGGTTTCTTTCCCCTGCCCTCCCAGCACTCTCTATCCATTCGTCCACTTCCTTTGCCTTCAGAGCTCTCATCACTGCCTGACGTTCCTTCGCTTTCTCACTGGCTTGTTGGCTTTGTCTCCACTAAACTCTCCGCCTCGTGAGGTTGGAGGGTGTGTTTGTCTCGCACACCTTCACAGCCACGGGGTCTGGAACACAGCATGTGCTCAATAAAGAAACGGATGGTGGGTTCTTCTTAGTATGCAGCACCAAAAAAAAAAAAAATCAGCGTTTGCAAACTGACATGTGTCCTCTTAGGAGACATGGAAATTATATAATTCTTCATGTTCCCATTGTTTCTTAACTTCCAAGAAGCCCAATTCTAAATTTTGTACTCAAGCCCACCAACGTACCTTAAATTGGAGTTCTTTTTCAATTATCTATGACATGAATCTAGATCTTTTATCATTATTGTAACATTCTGTAGAGCTATATTTTATTATAAACCACCTCAACTTCTTTGCTGTAGACAGACTACAAAAATTAATACATACTTATCCTCTGCTGTTTCATTGATTCACATATGTTAACATTGTCTCTCTAACATGACTAAGCTTCTTGAAAGCAGGCCTACCCAAAATTGTCCTTCATATGCCCTCACCCATATATCAAGGGGCAGAACTTATTATATTTGCTCAGTAAGTTTCTTAATGTACTAATTTCTTCACTGATTCATCAATAACATAACCACATTTTGGTTGTAAGTGAATAAGCTGGGGTCTAGAGAAAATTGTCATCTCCCTTTCAAAAAGTGGACAAAGATTTGTTGGAAGTGAGAGATCAGGAGTTGTCTGCATATGAAAGAGAACTTGACCTGGTGTGCTGGACGGGAGGACATCTCAGGCACAGCTAAGCCTAAAGAAAAGCTTAGCGGCAAAAAAAACTAGAGAGGGTGGAAGGTTCTCCAAGAAAATGCCCCTGGAAAACCTGTGAGGAGAAAGTGAAATAGGGAAGGGAAAGGAGTTTGAGGCTGCCTGGAGGTGAGCCTTGAAGAAAGGTGAAGACGTTGATCCAAATTGGAGAAATAGTGAGGAACCCTAGGCAGAGGGGAGGAGCTTGGGAAGAGGCGGGATAAGTTTGGGACTAAAAGCACGAGTGCTGCTTGAGAACTGCCTGGAGGTGGGGACCCTAAAGACGCCCCTTTAATCTACCTGTGGGGCCTAGATTGAGGTTAGAGAGACAAGACAGAGAAAAGAGAGAGAGGGAGACGTGAGTTCTGACAGGCACTGGGCAGGACCACCCCCCAACCATTAACTCTTGACATTCAGCAAAAAGCCCAGCCACGATCTGAAAGACCAGCACTGCCATCAAGGCCCCCAGGCGGGAGTGGACATTCGCATGGGGGATGAAGCCGTTGTCCCCATGGCGTCTCTCCAGCTGGCCAGGCACTCCGTATCTTCACAACACTCTGATGGTGGCTGCAGTGCCAGACAAGTGCAAGGCTGGAGGTTTGGCAGGTTTCCCCTCGCCCACGTGCACCCTGCATCTCATGCCAGGAGAGGGCCTTGAGATCCTCCGCATTAAACAGGACAGGAAAACGAAAACGAATGGACACAACAGACACCCCACTGCCACACCTCGGTCTCAGCACCCAGAGCCTTCTAATGGATACTTTGCTCAGACATTAATGTCTACATAGGGACCCAGAAATAGCAGGGACAAAGTGTGAAATTTCATCTGAAAATTGTGCCAAATAACTGCACGTTAGTCAGAGTGACTTATATAATATGCCAGGGTTTTTGTGGGGTTTTTTTAATGCTCTCAGAGCACAGTTCTCCATTGCTGAGACACCTCTATTCCAGAGCAGGAAACAAATGGCAGGGCCAGCTTCAACACGTAAGGGAGAGCACTTTCGCTCAGAGGACTTTTGCCCCGACGTTGGACCTAAAACCACTGATGTCTTCAAAACCCCTTGTGAGCATTCCTTAACTGATGCCTTAACCCCACCAAGGAATCAGGCTACACTGATGCAAGAGCCGAGAGGTCTTTCATAAATCCAATTGGTATAGGCAGGCCAAGTGGAATAAATTCACCACGAATCTTGGAAGAAATGGTCCACTAACAGCTGCCACTCCCCTCTTGTCTACACCTGTAGAGGCACAGCCGTTCCACACATATCCCCTCCATCATCAAAGCTTGTGTTCATTGTACAGTTACTATGTTCTACACACTATCACCTCATACTAGCCTCCCAACAGCCCTGAGAGATAAATACCACTATGCCCCCATTTCACAGATGATGAAATGTGTCAAGGTTAATCCCTCACCTAGGTGATGGAGCTGGCATTTGGACCCAAGAGTTGTGATTCAAGAGCTCCCATTTTTAGCCTCTGAGCTATACTGTCTCCCAGAGGATGACACAGGGCCGATGGGAGAGACGCCAAAAGAGGCCATCTTTCCACACAACCACCTCTGAAGAGAAAGCAATGGTTGCACCTGACCAGGAGAAATGGATTCACAGGTCAGAGGCTGTGGAGAGGGGCCCTCTTGAACCTCTGAGTACAATAACTCTGAATACAAGTGGCTTTGTTTGCTAAATTAAACTCTAGTATCTGCTGGAATTACAGTATTGCAGCAAGCACTTTCACTTTAATGTAGTTCATAAGATTTGAAGTTTCCTCCTAAAAAACAAATATTTAGGCTTAAGAAAACACCTTTCAAATGATTTCTGGGGAGATGAAACATTTGAAAAGACTTTACCAATTGATCTCAATCAGAGATACTTTTAAAACAAAAACTCTAAGCTCTGGGTCTCAGCTCTGTGCAGAACACTACACACATCCCGCATATTCATCATCACACAGCAAACACACACACAGGCCACGCAAAATACACACCACAAACACACACATAACCCACACACCACACACACACCACAGCACACACATACTCATTACAAAAAAAAAACATAAATACATACACATATACCACACACATATATACCCAATACACAAACCACACACCCATAACATATACACACATATACCACAAGACACCCATGCCACACAAACCACACATACACGACACACACTTAACATATACACACAGCACATACACACTAACAGTAAAGTGGCATGTGCTGCCTGTGCTTGTGACACCCTCCCCAAATCCATTTATGGTGTAATTGCACGTTTCATTTTCAATTTGAAGAGTACAGCTCTGTAGGGGCAGTTGTTTCAAATTTGAGAATGCCTGAACTAAATAATCTTTGTTAATTTTTTATAGTCAAAAATGCAGTTTAACTAGCAAAAAAGAATGTATGGGGCTTCAAAAATCCTGCTCTTAAGCTTACCGAATCACTGCAATTTTAAAATCTTGAATCTGCCGGTAGAGGGAAAAAGGAAATCTATTTTGCAATCTGGCACATTCTTATGATGAGTTTCTTACTGTGACTCATGCCATAGATGCCTTGTGCAAATGCATGAGAAAATAACCGGACTGATATGTGAGAAGAATTCCAATGATGGAAAGAAGCTGTTTGGCTGAATCAAGCCCTTCTCAGCCTTCGCTGACTTGGGGCTCCTCCGAGTGCCCACGTCAGACTAGAACCTCACAGGACACCAGCGGACAAAAAGAGAGGATTTTTAAACTTGCCCTGACCAACACTCCCTATGTCCACTGAAAAACACTATCTTCTACCTACCAGCCTGTCCTCTACTTCTTTTATTCTCCTAATTAAAAACCTTATGACTAAATGCAAGTGGCCTCAACTGGCTTCAAGCTTAGAGCTGGGGAGGGCGAATGGAGGAGAAGGAAAAGAAGCAAGTCAAGGAAGTTCATTAGTGGAAGGTCAGGCTGGGTGGGTTCCTCCATGAGTGGGTTTCTCAAAGAGGGAGAGGTGGTAGAGAAGATGGCAGGAAAAGCACAGGACTGAGGAAAGTGGGCGATGCACACAACTCAGACGCATGTGTCTAATTCTCGATGTAATATGTGCCAAATAAGTTTCCATTAAATCCATTTCGTACATTGGCTGAATGAGTTTGGTCTACATTGCAATTTGGGGTTATCCATGACCACATAATCTCACCCTACTACTTACTGCATTGCGTTTAAGTTTCGGGGGCAAACTGTCAAGAATTATTCTATTCATTTTTAAATTTAAAAATCAGCAAAATATATAAAGAATTCATACAACTGAACTACGAAAAAAACAAACGACGCAATAAAAAAATGGGCAGAGGACATGAACAGACATTTTTCCAAAGATGATATGCAGATGGCCAATAGGCACACAAAAAGATGCTCAACATCACTAATCATCAGGGAAATGGAGATCAAAACTACACTTTGTGATCACCTTATGCCCATTAGAGTGGCTATAATCACCAACACAAAAAACAACAAATGTTGGAGAGTTGTGAAGAAAAAGGAACCCTCATCCACTGCTGGTGGGAAGGCAAACTGGCGCAGCCACTATGGAAAACAGTATGGAGATTTCACAAAAAATTAAAAATAGAAATACCATATGACCCAGCCATCCCACTACTGGATATTTATCCAAAGAACTTGAAATTAACAATACAAAGAGGCCTATGCACCCCTATGTTCACTGCAGCATTATTCACAATAGCCAAGATGTGGAAGCAACCCAAGTGCCCATCAACTGACAATTGGATAAAGAAAATGTGGTATTATATACAATGGAATACTCTCAGCCATAAAAAAAGACAAAATCGTCCCATTCACAACCACATGGATGGACCTTAAGGGTATTACGTTAAGTGAAATAAGCCAGACAGAGAAAGACAAGCACCCTACGATTTCACGTATTTGTGGAACATAACAAACTTAGGGACAAAGAGAACAGTTTAGTGGTTACGGGGGGGAAGGGGGATGGAGGGTGAGTACAAGGGATAAAGAGGCACACATATGATGTCTGACAAATATAATGTACAAGTGAAATTTCACAACGTCACAAACTATTATGACCACAATAAAAAATAAATTTTTAAAAAGTCAGGTGTGTGTTTTTATATAAATACTGATTACAGTTCACCTTTAAGGAAGGTCTTGGAAGCTCACTGTGAATCATCTATGACACTGAACAATGTCTGAGCCATTTATTATTCCTCTTCATAAAAACAAGTATTAATATATCTAAACAATATTTCATAACCATTAGAGACAGTATATTAAATAAAGAGTTTATTGTGTGCTACAGGGAAGAAACTAACGGATTTTTTAGTACTGGAACAATTCTTAGCTTCTCCTTGGATGTCAGAAGCTGGAGAACAGTTACTTAAATCAAAGCAAATGTTGGCATTTGTCTTGGAGACTTTTCCTGAACTTTCAAAATCTAGCTAACAAGCACTTCACTGATAAGTTGACTTCTGTTCTTAAAGGGGAAAATCATCTTTCTGTTCTTATAATTTTCTTCCTTTCTAAAGAAGGATTTATGTGGTTTTCTTACACCTCAGTTCACATAATTTGAAAATAACACATTTCCAAGGTACAGATAATTTCCGTGTTCTGTAATCCATTACAGAACATTAAACTTAGGGAACAATTTCCTTCATTTAACAAAATTCACATACGTCTGAAAAGGAAAACAGAAAATGAGAAATCAAGCCCTTTGTAAATATAGATATAAGTTTTAGGATCAAGACAGGGATATCCCATGTTACAACTACTATTTAACATTGCCTTGAATATTTTGGCAAATGGAAATGAGGGGAATTACCCAAATTACTAACTTTCCTACATATTAGCAATAAGCCAAAAATGTGATGAAAAATGTAAATCCCACTCCAACAGCAACAGGATCTCTTTACATATAAAGAATAACTACTAGGAATAAACAAGACATGTGCAGGAATCAGATTGAGAGAAAATCACAAAACTATGCTGTAAGACATAAAGAAAGATTTGAATCAAACCATTTCCAGGGAAGTTCAAGAGTGATACAACAGAAGTCCACCCAGGCCCCCTGAAGCCTCACTCAAAACCAAAACCAGGGACTTCGTGATGCTCAGATCTCAACAACTGGGCTTCCTGCGGGATTCTAGTCAGCAGTCATTGGACGACGGGGAAGACACTGTGCCAAAAGGCATCACCAGATCCATTTGTCACCATGTTTTAATGGTAATGAGACTTCACACAAAAAAGTACAAACAAGTGCGGTTGGACTATCTCCACAGATTGGCTGGTTTCCTGGGCTAGGACTATGTTACTGTGTATTAGTGAAAGTAATGCTTGCAGCTGTAAAGGTAAACCCCATTTCTCAATAGCTGGACAAAATGAAAATTACTTTCTTGCTAACTTAAAAGTCCAGTCAGCCTGTGATAAGGAGAAAGGACAGGAATCAGGTTGATGGGGGCCCTGCCATCTTCAACACATGGCTTTTCAGGTTGCCCCAAACATCGACGTCCCACCAGCAGACGGAGAAGAGGGAGGCGGATGTCGTGTACGGGCCAGCTCTGAATGAGGCGCCCTTCGTGTCTGCTTACTGTGCCCTGGATGCAACCCAGTCTCAGGGCCAACCTCCCTGCAAGGGAGCCTGGGAAGTGAGCTCACAGTGCTTCCCCACCCAACTAAAACAATGGACAACGGGGCTTTCTCACTAGGCGAAGGAAGAGTGACCCAATTATCTTCACATAACTGGAGCTTGCCCTTTAAACATTTAATTTTTTAATTTTATACATCTTGATGAAACTTTTCCTAAAATGCATAACAATTTTCCTCTTTCAACAGAGCAGGTAATAAACAATGAGCCTTTTCCTAGGGCTCCGGGCCTTCATTATGAATATCAGCTCTCTGCTTGCCTTCAGGAACTCTTGAGGAATTGGTGGTCCTTTACCTCTATGCTAAAAGGTTCTGGGTCATGATTTTTCTTAAAAATTCCTAGGTCTTTGAAACATTTTTTCTGAATCCTTCCTCAGAGTGGAGTGGCAGCTGTTACTTCTTGCTGCTGTCGTCACGCAGGCTTCTAGCAGTTCACCTCTCCTCTAATGTCTTGCTTCTGCTAAGGGTTTATACTAAGGTATAAAAATTGAGTGTAAAAGCAAAGATTTGGTCAGACTGAGGCCCACTCCTGAGGAAACACTGTGTATTTCTATCACCTGGCCTTGCTAGCATTGACTTTGGTTATCCAGTATCATTTTAAAATTTGTTCTTCCAAGTTTTAACTGCTTTCAGCAGTTGCAAATAACTAATTATGTTGGTTTAGAATACAACCCTAGAAAAGAGAACAAAATTATGCCTCAAAGAGAATTGCTTTACAAATAGTTCTATCTGTAAAGAAAATGAAAAACAACAGAACTAGAATAATAACTAACAAGGAAAGAGGTCTGCAATGCATTATTAGGTAGAAAAAAGAAAGCTGCAAAGTGGCATTTACAGCGTAATCCCATTTTTGCAAAAAAAAAAAAAAGCATATGTTTATACAAGCATAGAGGAAATCTAAAGGAACCAAGCATAGTTATCTCTAAGCTGTAAGATTACTGAGAACTTCTACTTACAATGTCATTTATTTATGTGTTTGACTATTTTATAAGAAGCAGAGGTTTTTTGTGTGTGTAAGCATAAAAAACAATAAAGAGCTAAAAATATAATTCACAATGTCTTCTCAAAGTATAAGCTCCTGGAAGACACGGTTGACAGACGAGCACTCCTCTGTGGCGGCCTGCTGCCACAAATAAGCGGATTCTTAATAAACTCTGATTTTTATAGAGCAAAAGAAAAAAAAAACAACTAGAGTTTGGAACTCAGAGTCAATCTCAGACAGGGCAAGTTCCAGCAAAGTGCTGATGACTTTTCCCATGGAAGACTTCTGCACGGAGATCTGCTGGAGACCATCCTGAGCAGAGTTTCCGGAGCCCGTGGAAACTCCGACAGGCCATGACAACCAGAGGCACACTGCAATCTGTACTAGAATCACAGGGAAAATGTACTTAGCTGGGAAAGAATTCTGGATAACCACACTGTGTTAGAAAGGCCTTTCAGAACCTACTTCACTTTCCTAACAAAAACGTTGATCATTTAGTGTGTGAAACCAACATACCTTTAGTAGATTTTGCCTCCTGGTGTATGCTAAGATCCCACAAGACACTCACCCAGCATCTTCTCTCTACTCTGTACAAAACTCTATAAAACATGCACGAGGATTAAGGCATGGACTCCAGAATATTCCAGTTTAAATGAAAATACCTTCACTGGAAAAGTAACGTATCAGTTAACCATTGCCACAAAAATGCTGCTTAACAGATCACCCCAAAACCAAGGGCCATGGAACAAGGAGCACTTTTTCTCAGGTTCGTAAGTCTGCAGGTGTGCTGGGACAGCCTGGACTCGTGCTGTGGGTGTGTGAGTTGGTTGGGGCAGCTCTGCTTCACATGTCATCACTCTTCTGGGAACAGTGGCAGATCCAGGATATGTTTATGGCAATGCAGAAGCGCAAGAGGGGAGGCAAAAACCCGACGGCGTATTGGAAGCCCTTGCTAGCATCATGTCTGCTCACATCCCATTGGCCAAAGCAAATCACATGGCCAATCCCAACACCAGTGGGACAGAGAAGTATACTCCACCTCTAGTGAGAGGAACCACAAAGTCACATGGCAAAGGATGGGGACACAGGGAAGGCTGAAGAATTGGGAACAATAATGCAATCTTCCAAAAGCAACATGAACTCACTGTTAACCAATAACACAGTAAGATTTCTGTTTTCATACTTAGCTGGTCTTAAGAGGAGGACACTAAGGAAATAGGACAGAAGGAACGGGGGGAAGTGGGATCTAGAAACGTGTAGCATTTTGGACACTGCCTAGGAGAGGCAGGGCTACAGGAAATGCCACGGGGAGGTCCCTGGAAGAGAACAGAATAAAGCAGAATATCACTGGGAATAAAACTCACTGATGAGAATTCAGAAATGAAGGGAAAAAGATAAGCTAGCAGGAAGGCATAAATACACGACGGGTAAAAGAAAATCCCAGAGAAAGACAAATTATAAGAAACTTGCACAGAGAAATGAAACTGTTCAAGCATAATTTGTTTCTCCATTTGAAACAGGTATTTCTTGGATGTCCATCCGTGGTCTATTACCTATGGCTTAAAATGCTGAAAGAGGTTGCAAACTCTTAGAAGAATCTCCCTACAAGAATCCTCTCTACAAGAAAAAAAAAGTGTGTATATGTGTGTGTGTGTGTGTGTACACAGAATGTTTTTTTCAAACCAGGCAGATCAGAAACTTCCTAGAATTTGGGACACAACACTGAAAGTCATGAGAGCCCCTCATCCTTCTGGCTGTCCTGGAGGGGCTGTCTCATGACTGCTGCTTCCCAGGGTCTCAGCGTTGCTCCATATTCCCGACCCCGCTGAAGCCTCCCTCCACACTTCCTTCAACTCTGTGAACCATCCTTTGATTCTACCAATAAACATACTTTTTGCTTAAGTGAGGCAGAATTGATTTCTGTTGCTTTCAATCAAAGAATTGTATCAGATACAGGTCCCTTTCCCATTTTCTATCCTCCAAGGAGAAGAGAATGAGAGAGAGAGAACACTAAAGATGCCTTAAAGCAAATAACAAGGCATGCCATCATTCAAGAATCCAGCATCTAAAATCATTTCATGAAAATGACCGTTACTATGGCAACCTTTCAGGGTGCATTCAGCGACTTTATAAAATATTAACACTTCAATGTAAACCAAACTGTATTGGCTTATTTGGCCTTGATTCCTTTTCAAATATAGATTTTTGTCTCACAAAAGCTATCAGAGCTTCTAGTTCAAGACGGCTAACTAAACAAATAAATTTACTTTTCCCTATAAAATTCCTATTGAAATGACACTATAAAGGAAAGCCCTCCATGTTCATCTCCCACCACCATCATTCTATACACACACACATTCATCAAATCCACTAGAGCCTCAGCTCCTGTCATCAGAATCTGTTCTGATGATCCAGCATGCTTAATATAGTTAATATCCCTCCCATTATTTGGTAAATTAAAAACAATCAAAGTCAAAATCCTAGTGAGATTTTTTAATAGAATCTGACAAGTTGAAGAGAAAGTTCATCTGGAAGAGTAACTGTACAAGAGCCAATAAAATGTTGAAGGAGAACACTGGTCAGACAAGACATGGCTATAGAGAAAGTCAAGATGGTAGCTTCAAAGAAGCCCAAAGAGCCCAGGGACGGGGGGCCCTAGGGAGAGGGTGCCCACTTCTCATCACAGGAGGCCACACTCAGCACTTCCTCACGATCTGCATCCAGAACAGGTTCGGCAGAACTTTGGGCAGCAAATTGTTCCCAAGGCCATATGGGACCACTGAGCACCAGGTAACTCACTCACGTGCTGCATGATTCTGAGATTCCGTGACTCACTGATCCAGAGGAGAGCCTCAGTCAAGAAAATAAATAAATAAGAGAGCAAATAAAGGAAGAGGTGAATCCACATATACTCGGTCAATGATGTTTTCACATCTTCAGAGAACTTAGAGAAAATTTTTAAATCCAACAATAAAGAGAAATAGATTTTACACACACACACAGGGTCCAAAGGATCAAAAAGAGGAAGTGCAAAGAACAAGTGTTCACTGCAAGCTGCAATCCTTCCAACTTCAGCATCCCATGCAATGCAAGACCTGGAAGGGTGACACTGGGCAGCACAGAAATGGGAGCGTGATGAGCGAGACAGGGACAGCGACTGTACGGTAAATTTAGCTCGTGTTAGTTCGCCTCATCTTCACAGGAGCATCAGAAGAGCTTCGCTGGGTGAAACGGAAGTAGGGAAGAGAAAGGAGGAACAGTGAGGAGGAAGAGAAGAAAAAGAAGGAAGAATATTGGGGCCACCCAGTGGTGCAGAGGTTAAGTTCACACATTCCGCTTTGGCCACCTAGGGTTCGCCGGTTCAGATCCCGGGTGCAGACATGGCACTGCTCATCAAGCCATGCTGTGGTAGGCATCCCACGTATAAAGTAAAGGAAGATGGGCACGGATGTGAGCTCAGGGCCAGGCTTCCTCAGCAAAAAGAGGAGGATTGGCAGCAGATGTTAGCTCAGGGCTAATCTTCCTCAAAAAAAAAAAAGAAGAAGAAAAGAAAAGAAAAAGAAGGAAGAAGAAAGAAATTCTACAAAATTATATTAATGAAAATTGTGGTATGAATTTAGCTCAATAGAACTGTAATGGGGAGTCCATAAGAGACTCATGTATGTATTAGAATTTAGTTCACCATAAATGTGGCATTTCAAGTGAATGAGAAATGAAAGCTACTTTAATAAATGAGTTGGGGTACTTAGCTAAAAATTGAAAAAATAAAGATGGATCCCTACCTCACACTACACCAAAAAACAAATGTCAGATATAATAAAGACCTAAAATCATAAAACAAAAGTACAAAAATACCAAAAGAAAATATGAGAACACATGGACGAGGAAGGCCTGCTTAAACAAAACATAAAATCCAGAAACAATGAAGAAAAATGTCTCAGAGCAGCTACATAATAATTTTAAACCTCCGTATGATGAGAGACACCATAAACAGAGTTAAAAGATTAAAAGGTCTAAATTCACTAAATATTTGCAATAGAAGTAACAAGTCAAGAAGGAAAAGAGAGGCAACCCAACTTTTTTCATGTGCAAAGGATCATTGGCAGAGACTACTCAATATCTCCAATTTCATTCCGTGCTTCTACAATAATAAAACTTTGAATTGGGCGTGTAGTTACCCAAAATAAAGATTACATTTCAGACAGGAGCTTAGTCACCTGTGGCCTGTGACCGAATTCTGGCTACGGAGATATAAGGGCAAGGGTCCCAGAGGAAACTTCTCAAAGGACAGTACGTGTGAGTCCTTGACCCCCTTCTTTTCCACATCCTGCTGCCCAGAATGCAGCCGCTTCCGTCTTGGACCTGAGGTCAAGGAGAGGAGCCGGATTTGGAGAGGAAGAGAAACCCACATCCTGTGGAAGAAAGTCAGGAATGGTAGGCGTGTGGATGAGCAGCAGTGAAGTTGAGCAAGATACTGCTTGATAGCCTCAATTTTTTTCTTTATGGGAAAATTTTTATTTACAAATGAAATAGTTTGATGCTATTCAGATTTCCTTTTCCTACTCGCTTCAGTTTTTGACAGAGATTTTCTAACAAATTGTCCACTTTATTTACGTTTTCAAATTTATTGACATGAAGTTTTTCATAGTATCTTCTATTATTTTTAATGGAATAGAGAAAAGCATAGTCAGCTAAGAGCAAGGGAAGTGAGCACTTAAGGACAGTGGTATTCACATGGCACAGTTGTTGAAGACAAGGGGAGGAAGCTGGCGACAGCCAAGCCGCGTAACAGAAGGAGAGTGCTGAGATGAGAGCCAAGGAGGGTCTAAGGCCATAAATGTGCACTGGTGCCAATCTGCAAGGGTTATTGCAAGGCCCACGGATCTTGCGATAACATTGATGAGCTAATTTGAAGATAGGAGTACCGGAAGAGAATCGTGGCATTGATCCAGAGTTGGGGTACAGTAGAGTGGGGTTAGCAGTAGGATGCAAGAAAAAGGGCTACTTGTGGGAGAATATTTTAGAAGATCAAGCAGGAAGTTCATGGAGAAGAAAGCCCAGGACGGGGCTGCTACCCTGGGAGGAAGCGGAGGGAGCAAGGGACTGAAAATCTCAACAGAGGTGAAAAATAGACATGGTAGAAACGAAGCTATGAAAAAGCTGGGGGCTGGACTCAGGGCTCAGGCTACTGGAGTTTTTCTTGAGTCTTCTAAGATGGAGGTGTTCTAGAAGAAGGCAAGTTCCAGAATGTGACCATGCAGTAGACAGGAGAAGTGTAGCACAGTGGTAAGAGCACGGGCTTTGAGACCAGAGAGAATTTCTGTTCCTAGTTTTATTACTTATCCTCACTTAGCTTTGGTTCCTTCATCACACCTAGTTCATAAGACTGTAGTGAGGCTTAAAAGAAGTACCTTTCTTAAGAGATTTGTCCAGTGCCCAGCACATACTAAGCTCTCAATAATTGATCATTTTAAAAGTCAAAAAAGAGAAAAAACACATAGGTATCCTATTATTCTGCCTTTTTTTTTTTTTTTGCTTTTTTTGGTGAGGAAGATTGGCCCTGAGCTAACACCTCTTGCCAATCTTCCTATTTTTTTTTCTCCCCAAATCTCCAGTATGTAGTCATCTATCCTAGTTGTAGGTCATTCTAGTTCTTCTATGTGGGATGCTGCAGCAGCATGGCTTGATGAGTAGTGTGTAGGTCCGCACCCAGGATCCAAACCAGTGAACCTCCAGCCACTGAACCAGAGCGCGTGAACTTAACCACTATGGCACCAGGCCGGCCCCTATTCTGCCTACTATTAATTAAGATACACAACACATTACAGGGTAGAAAAATGTACCACCCTTAATACTGATGCTAATTTTGCCTATGGGGAACAAACATTTCCAAACTGTAAGCAAAAGCCTAATAAGAAACAAGTGAAAACCCTAATCCAATTATGAGCTCTTCCTTCTCCTTGACTGAAAATGTCCTAGAAAAAGAGCACGCCTCACGGTGGGTGGTGCTTCAGGAGGGTGTGCTTACTGCAATTAATCAAGTCAGGAGTTACAGTGGAAACTCAGCCCTTCAGTGAAGCCAGCATTTTGAAAAGAGGGAAGAAATATTTTTATGTATTTATTTTTATTGTGGTAACATTGGTTTATAAAATTATATAAATTTTGGGTGTACATCATTATATTTTGATTTCTGTGTAGATCGCATCATGTTCACCACCCAAAGACTAATTATAACCCAGCACCACAAAAATGTGCCTAATCACCCCTTTCGCCCTTCTCCGTCCCCCATTCCCCTCTGGTAACCCCCAATCCAATCTCTGTCTCTATGTGACTGTTGTTGTTTTTATCTTCTACTTATGAGTGAGATCATATGGTATTTGACTTTCTCCCTCTGACTTATTTCACTTAGCATAATACCCGCAAGGTCCATCCATGTTGTCACAAAGGGCCAGATGTCATCATTTCTTATGGCTGAGTAGTATTCCATTGTGTATATATACCACATCTTCTTTATCCATTTGTCCCTTGATGGGCACCTAGGTTGCTTCCAAGTCTTGGCTATTGTGAATAATGCTGCAATGAACATAGGGGTGCATATCTCCTTACACATTCGTGTTTTCACATTCTTTGGATAAATACCCAGCAGTGGAATAGCTGGATCATATGGTAGTGCTCTTCTTAATTTTTTGAGGAATCTCCATACTGTTTTCCATAGTGGCTGCACCAGTTTGCACTCCTGCCAGCAGTGTATGGGGGTTCCCTTCTCTCCACATCCTCTGCAACACTTATTATTCCCTGTCTTGTTGATTATAGCCATTCTGATGGAAGAGAGGTGATATCTCATTGTAGTTTTGATTTGTATTTCCCTGATAGTTAATGATGTTGAATATCCTTTCATGTGCCTATTGCCATCTGTATATCTTCTTTGGAGAAATGTCTATTCAGATCTTTTGCCCGTTTTTTAAATGGGTTGTTATTTTTGTTGCTGTCGAGTTGTATGAGTTGTTTATATATTTTAGATAATAACCCCTTATCTGATATATGGTTTGCAAATATCTGCTCCCAATTGTTAGGTTGTCTTTTCGTTTTGTTGATGGTTTTCTTTGCTGTGCAGAAGCTTTTTAGTTTGATGTAGTCCCATTCATTTATTTTTTCTATTGTTTCCTTTCCCTGGTCAGACATGATACTTGAAAATATGCTGCAAAGACAGATGTCAAAGACCATACTGCCTATGTTTTCTTCTAGAAGTTTCATGGTTTCAGGTCTTACATTCAAGTCTTTAATCCCTTTTGAGTTATTTTTTGTGTATGGTGTAAGATAATGGTCTACTTTCATTCTTTCGCATGTGGCTGACCGGTTTTCTCAACACCATTTATTGAAGAGACTTTCCTTTCTCCATTGTGTGTTCTTAGATCCCTTGTCAAAAATTAGCTGCCCATGAGTACACTCTTTGACATCAGTATTAAAAGGATCTTTTCGGACACCATGCCTTCTAAGAGAAGGGAAACAATAGAAAGAATAAACAAATGGGACTTCATCAGATTAAAGAGCTTCTTCAAGGCAAATGAAAACAGGATTGAAACAAAAAAACAACCCACTAACTGGGAAAAAATATTTGCAAGTCATATAACTGACAAAGGCTTAATATCCATAATATATAAAGAACTCTCGCAACTCAACCACAAAACATCAAACAACCCAATCAAAAAATGGGCTGGAGACATGAACAGACATTTCTCCAAAGAAGATATACTGATGGCCAATAGGCACATGAAAAGATGCTCATCATCGCTGATCATCAGGGAAATGCAAATCAAAACTACACTAAGATATCACCTTACACCCGTTAGAATGACAAAAATATCTAAAACTAATAGCAACAAATGTTGGAGAGGTTGCGGAGAAAAAGGAACCCTCATACACTGCTGGTGGGAATGCAAACTGGTGCAGCCACTATGGAAAACAGTATGGAGATTCCTCAAAAAACTAAAAATAGAACTACCATACGATCCAGCCATCCCACTACTGGGTATTTATCCAAAGAGCTTGAAGTCAGCAATCCCAAAAGTCCTGTGCACCCCAATGTTTATTGCAGCACTGTTTACAATAGCCAAGACGTGGAAGCAACCTAAGTGTCCAGCAACAGACGAATGGATAAAGAAGATGTGGTACATATATACAATGGAATACTACTCAGCTGCAAAACAGAACAAAATCATTCCATTTGCAATAACATGGATGGACCTTGAGAGAATTATGTTAAGTGAAATAAGCCAGCAAGAGAAAGATAATCTGTGTATGACTCCACTCATATGAGGACTTTAAAATTATGGACCAAGAACAGTTTAGTGTATACCAGGGGAAAGGTGGGGTGGGGGGTGGGCACAAAGGGTGAAGTGGTGCACCTACAACATGACTGACAAACATTAATGTACAATTGAAACTTCACAAGATTGTAACCTATCAATAACTCAATAAAAAAAAAATTAGCTGCCCAAGGATGTGTGGGTTTATTTCTGGGCTCTTGATTCTGTTCTGTTGATCTCTGTGTCTGTTTTCGTGCCAGTATCATGCTGTTTTGATTACCACAGTTTTGTAGTATATTTTGAAATTGGGGAGTGTGATACCTCCAGCTTTGTTCTTTTTTCTCAGGATTCCTTTAGCAATTCGGTGTCTTTTGTTGTTTCACATAAATTTTAGGATTCTTTGTTCCACTTCTGTTAAAAATGTCATTGGGACTTTGATAGGGATTGTGTTGAACCTGTAGATTGCTTTAGGAAGTGTGGACATTTCAACTATGTTAATTCTTCCAACCCAAGAGCAAGGAATAGCTTTCCATTTCTTTATGTGGAAGAAATATTTTTAAATGAAAGCAAGAACCTATTTCCAGATTATAAGAAAAAAATAATCGTAAGTAAACAGACAACAGAGCCCGTGTGCTTGGAGGTGGAAGAATTATTCCTGGTAAAGCTGGAAAGGACGTCAGAGTAACCTAATGCAGTCAGCACGGTCAGGGCGAGCAAGCTTTCCCTACTCCACACGCCCTTATCACACCTCCCTCGCGCTGTAAGTTATTGCCTGAAGTGTGGGAAATGTATACCGGCACATAAAGGAATGAAGAAACCACTGCAGCAGGATCCCTTACCACGCACTTGGAGAGCAAACAGAGCCCCCGTCATGGGCTAAAGGAGTGAGCGCAGGCTTGCTCTCTCTTGGTTATATCTGAGGGCACACGGTTTGCTCTGTGACAGATCAAAATCATTTAACTCAAATGGCTTTAGACCACACAGCTATAGGGCAATACCCAGCACATAGCAGTACTCAGTGAATGTTAGAATCCATTGATTTATTTATGCAGCCAACATTCATTGAGTGCCTAATATGTGCCCAACATTGTTCTAGACATTAGAAATAGAGCAAACACATTTTAAAATTTTTTCTTTATTTTGGTGTTTTTTGCATTATAAGAGTACTACGTGACTGTTGCAAAAAGTGAAACAATGCAAAGATGTATCAAAATTTTATTTGTGGTCAAATATGGGATCAACTATTTTAAAAGTGCCATAAACATAAGGAGGGAAAAGTATGTCTTCTCTATTCAAAGGATGTAAGGGTCTTTCTCCCATATACATGAGTGCATGTTCGCACAGGGCTAGGCACACACACGCACGTGCACACACACACACACAAATTTACTTATTGGATTGTTCAATTCCTATAACTCCTTACTACTTTTTGCCTCCTGGAGATGTCCAAATTTGACATGTACCTACTAAAATCTCACCCAAATTATCTCACCAGTCAATAAAAATTCAGGTTAAAGAATCACACAACAGTGAATTGAGATGCAAGAGCTAAAGCAATCCCTTTGTTAAGCACCAAATGAGTCAGAAAAACATTAAACAAATTCTGCCAATAGAACTGTCTAGAGCTAAATACATTGTGGATTAAATTAAAAGTTTTTTTTCAGAAAAATCCTTTTTCTGTTGATGTCAAATGAAACCCCTCAAGCACAAGAACTCCATATCAGATCCTGCCCCTCTTCCCAGCCTGCAAGTCGTAATCACTTCCTTTAGCTCTTCTTTAATGTTGCTTTTGTATGGTTGAAAATGACTATGCAATTAGGTAATTCTGTTAAAAAGACAAAAATTAGGTTTTTCTATCAAGAAAGAGACGCTATATGAACACAGTGATGAGAAACTAAAAAGCATTCAGAAACACTTTTAATTATAATACAAAGTCCTATTAGGCTAGCTTAAAAAAATGCTACCGTGAGCAGAGCCTGCCTGCACTGTTCATCCCTAAAGGTCCTTTGCTGCTTCTTTTTAATAACTCCTTTCAAGTTTTAAGTAAAAGAGCAGATGATAATGCAAAACACAGTTATGTTATGTGTATAGAGTAGCCCTATCAGGAAAGGAACGAGCCACAGGAGAGAAGATGCCCTGTGGACCATCTTTGCTATTGGTCGCATTGGTTCAAAACCTCATTGCTTTTGTGGGGACAGAACCCATGGAAACAGTAGGAAAGGACCCAAAGTGTGGATGTTATAATAATGACAGGTGTTTATAATTATACGAAATGTTTACTTTCCACATGGGCCCAACCAACGAGTTGCGGTGTTGATCTGGGCCTGGCCCAATGACTGGCGATTTAATTTAGAAGCAGACTGTTGCTCCAAATGCTTGTGAAGCTAATTCACCTAAAATGTTCACCTGTCAGATTCTTTTTCCACTTTAAAATCATAATAGTTTATTAATTAATATAGAAACTACCCACAAGTTCTCATCTTTGGAGGAGGAGCTAAATTATTTCCTTTCTCAAAATTCTTTTGAATGAAAGGTGACTTGTTTTGTCCAGGATGTCTTATTTGATCCTCAGGCATATTTGGCAACCACCAAATGGATCTTTTCTTGAGCCTGCTCATTCTCGTGTAGTTCCTTATGTCGGAAAGGAAACCAAGAACTTCACTGAACAAATAGACTAAACCAATTGCACAAGAAAGTTTCCTTCGAAAACAACTATCTGCCGTATTCATCGTCATTGTTTAGTGACCATCTACCCAGTGCTTCACCCTCATTACTTCATGTAGTGTAATCCTACGAGGTAGACCTATTACAGTGCCCCTGATTTTACACGTGAGAAACCCGAGGATCAGAGAAGTTAACTTGCCAAGCGCGACACAGCTGCGAAGTGGCAGAGCAGGGATTGGAACCCCGTGACTCCAAAGCTTCTAGTGTGGCTGTCATCTAGCGCGTGGTTCACTTTGGTTAACACGAGAGACTAAGAAAAATCAAGATTGGTCACTGAGGATAGAAAGAGTGCAGGTTGGCGGGCCTGGGGCCCCAGGGCCCACGGCCCCTCCTGACGGCCCAGCGCGGCCCGGAGGGTCCCCGAGCGGGGCTCACGCCCGCGTCCCAGTGGAGCAGCGGTCAGCAGGCCTGGTCTGCGAGGTCCAGACCGGCCCGGCCAGGAGCCCCTGCGGGCGAGGCCTCTCCGGGCTTGCCCCTTCCACGTCCCCACCCCCCGGGAGGTCCCCACCGCAGGCCCGCGCCGGCCAGGTGCCTCCAAGGCTCCTGCGAGCACGAGGGCGGGGCCCCGGGCCTGCTCTGCTCCGTCCCGCCTCTGGGGCCCCGGACTCCCTCCGGTCGCCGTCTCCCCGCGCCCACCAAGGGCCCCGCTGCGCACTTCGGATCCTTCATTTCATTGACGTCCTTCGGTTTTAACCCCTGCTCTTACGGCGAAGGCAAGGGAGGCGCGGAAAGGCCGGCCCCGGCAGGGAGGCTGCAGACGGCCACCCCTGGCGGCCTCCGCGCCCCGGCCTCCCCACCGCACGTGCGCGGCCCGGGGCAGCACGCGAGGGGGGCGAGGTCCAGGCCCTGTCCCCTCCCTCCGGTACCTGGTGAGAGGGGGAGGCAGCGGGGAGCTCACTGCGGGAAGAAGCGCCGCAGCCTTCGGAGCGGATCCCTCCCGCTCAGCCAGGCTGGCTCCTCCTCAGCTCGCCTTCTAAGCCACCGTGACGGACATCAAGGCTCAGGGAGCGGTTTAAGGGAGACGCGAGGTGTGGGCAGGGGAGGAGGCGCCTGGGCTGAGCGAAGAGTTCCGTCTTCTGATTGCTGTATCCTCCCCTCCTTGGTGCGTCACACAGCCTCTCTGAGTTGTAAGTTCCGCAAGCAAAGTGAAACGGCAGCCGTCCACCTTATAGCAATGCTGCCAGGGTCGACGCCTGGCACCAAGAGAGCCTGTACCCTTTGTTTGGTGCCTCTCCACCCAGCAGACCATATTTCCTAGGCCCCGGCAGGGGGAAATATCTCATCTTGAGGGGACTGGTGTCTATTCCCAGCATGGGAATGACTTTTGTCTCCAAAGACCCCCAGCCTCACTGCTCACCCACACGCCTGGGCAGCCTGAAGCTCGCCGTGCCCACCTCCCTTTCACGAATGAGTTCCCGCCTCTTTCTCAAAAAGCAGCCACCACTGTAGTGTTCCTCCCACGACCAGGAACTGAGAAGCGACCTCTGCCCTGACAGCACACTGTGCTCAGCAGGTCAGCCCGGCTCCTGGAAGCGCTAACTGGAGATTCAGAAAGATGGAAAGATCCCTGGAGGATTTTGTGGTGTTTGGGGAGCGCCTCTGGGCAGATGACACACTGTGACAAGTTCTTCCCAAACTGTGACAATTCGATCATGCCTTCTACAAAGGATTGACTTCTCACATTTGACATCAGGTGCTAGCTGCCCTTGTTCATTTTGCCCCAGATCTTCAGGTGAGTTTGGGGTTATGAGAGGGAGGTGAATGCCTGGTTTTCTGAACACTGCTCCCATTCGGTGGCGCCTGGGAACTGGCAGAAAGGTATAGGCAGGAGGCGAGGGGCCTCTGCTGAGGGTTAGTTCCCCTGGGGTTAGAACAGCTTGGCACATCCAGCCCAGGGAAGGCAGTGGCTCCCCGAACCCCACCCCCTCCAGCTGTCAAGGGAAGAAAAACAGCTGGAGGAGGAGCAGAGGTCTCACACTCTAGTCTCCCTAAGTTACAGGGCTTTCTGCTGGCAACTGTATTCCTGTCCCTTAAAATCCTTCTCTTTAAACACAGATTCTCATTATCAGGGAAATGGGATGTTGGGAGGGGAGGAAAGATGCTTACTTCATATTTAAAAATGTCCCCATCAGGTAAGGCTTTAAAATCCTTTAACTGGAAATTCACATGCAAAATATAAATCTAGATACTGACCTTACCCCTTTCACAAAAATTAAAACAAAATGGATCATAGGCCTAAATGTAAAATACAAAACTACAAAAATTCCTAGAAGATAACATGGGAGAAAATCTAGGTGACCTCGGGTTTGGTGATGACTTTACAACATCAAAAGCATGACCGATGCGGGGGGCGGGGGAGGGAATGATAAGTTGCAGTTCATCAAAATTAAAAATCCTTTAACTGGGGACAAAATTTGTCGTATACAAACAGAATTGAAATGCAAATTCCTATCCAGAAGAGATAATATTGAGATTTAAAATCATACTGAAGTATGAAAGACTAATGGCAGATCTTTGCCTAGGTCATGGGATTTCATTGTTGTAGTGCAGGTAGGGAGAAAGGAGATGAGAGCACCCTCCTACAATTACTCATTTATAAGAAAATAAGAAGACAAATATTTGTGAAACGTACAAGGAACAAAGCCCTATCCTATGCACAAACACACCACTTGCACTTTAGCTTCTGGAACATACGCCTTCTCTGATGGACACCAGGAACCAGATAGTTCAGGTCTTGAAATTAGATTAACTATTTCCTGGTTATCAACAGCCAAGGCAGTCTCCGGAAGTCTCAGGTCCAACCCAGCATTCAATTCATAGTCTTAAATATTTTCATTATTTTAAAAATTCAATTACTAATAAAAAGAAAAGAGATTTGAATAGTAAAGTATATAAACTCAGTATTTGACTTTAAAAATTTAGAAAAGATACTAAAGCAAGAGAAAAGAAACAGATAAAGGCAAAAACAAAAAAATTATAAAGACCATCCTGAAGGTAAATAACAAATCCACAAACTACTTTTCTGAAAAATAATACTTTATAATATAAGCATCTAGCAAATGTAATCAAGAAAAAAAGAAACTCAAAATGCAAGATATGAGAAATGGAATTTCAGAACAACAGAAATCAAAATTTCCCAAAAAATGAAGTCTATAATCTTTGTTTGCACGTCTGAAAAACCACTAAAGGAAATCCAGGTCATATCCAAGGAGAGCGTCCCGTTCCAGTGCCCCTCATGCCTTCCCCTCTCCCAACCGTTCCAAAGGTCCCACTGCCCAAATGCCTCGAAGTCCTCTCCAACTGTTCACCTCCTTTATCTCTTTTCATTTCTCCTCCCTTTCTCCTCAGTTACGTAGATTGGTTTATCTTG
The DNA here is from genome assembly GCF_021613505.1 of Equus quagga. Lineage (NCBI taxonomy): Eukaryota > Metazoa > Chordata > Mammalia > Perissodactyla > Equidae > Equus > Equus quagga. Next base: position 130,329,439 of record NC_060272.1, read on the forward strand.
ACTTCTTTTTGTTGCCTTCCTACCTTTCCCATTACTTGAATTCTCCACCACCAACGATCTCCCGGGAACTGACCCGGCAGGTCAAAATCCTACCCAGTCCCCTGACTTTCGGGTCCCATTTGCTCCCCCTCTTCTCCTGGTACTTTATGTCAGAGTCTGGGTTCCAAGCCACAAAGCATTCGCACATGAACTAATCTATAAACCTTATCCCGCGTCCCCACCCCATGAAAAATGCTTCCCGGAGTCCAAGTCAACCCTGAAACAGCAGCCCTGGAGGGTGGTTCAATATTGAAATATAATAGAACGTGCCACATCGACATTACACACACGAGAAATCATAGGGCCTCACTGGCTGCACAAAGACATTTATAAATATGAATAGGAAGTTGCTGCAGTTTTGAACAAAATGTAGTTGATGTCTCTGTGAAACAGACAGACATTGAGGGTGGGGGCAAACAGAGAAAATCTACTTTTCTAGATCCAGTGATAGGGAAATCAGATCCAGAACATGAATTACCTTCATTTGTGTGATCCTCAGGCCCAAGTGAACCAGTCAAAGGCTTGGAATGTGGCCTTGCGGGATGTCTTTTTGTCTCTATAGGGCTGGAGAACTGACATGACTTGTTAAAATCATTAGCCATTTTTTGTTTCATCAGCTATTAATACAAATAACTGAATGTTGATTGCATTCTCTTGTGATCTATTACTTTTTTAGAATAAATTTTTTTCATGTTCTCATATATATTCACTGTAGCTAATTAGAAACCTGGACAAAAATATAACAAAATATAAATTACCACATTCTCACCACCCAGAGAAGACCACTAATTAACATATTTTCTCCCAGCATGAATTTGGGAATGAAGCACTCTCGGTGTTTAATAAAGCTATAAGCTCACCACTGGTGTTATAATAATCATTTCTGTGTCCCAAACCACTCAATGGGACAGGCTACTAAATTAAAGAGTTATAACAGATTCTGGAGTCAAGAGATTAAACATTTGTCTGCTCCAAAGCACTGGGGCATTAGATGCCCTCCCACTGGCAGTAGAGTGACTTTCTGTGTGTGGTTTGGAAAAAAGCCGGACCTGATGGTTCAGAATAATCAGGGCCTGAGAGGGGTACACGCACACATGCACACGCAGGCAGCTGAGAACCTCTGGCCTAGGAAATTCATGGGTGATTGATTTGTATAAAAATATATGGGGAGAGGGTCCACAGCTTTCATCAAATTCTCAGAATCTGTGACTCCTTCAAAATGTCAGGAGCCCTGGTTTGTAAGGTTCTTTCCAGCTCTAATATTCTGGTACTATTTGAGGTTGTGGAATTTATTCTGTCTGCTTAGAAGACAGAAGCCTTGGAAGAGGTGGAAAACAGAGGTGAAGGTTCTTCTAGGTTCTTATCTCAGAAGGAGGTTTTGAGAGGAGCTGGCGCATGAAAAATGCACACACAGCCCTTGACCTTCTCTGTGTATCATTCATCCGGCTTTGACAGTGCTTCCTCCAGTACTGACCACGAGACTTAACAATGACATCAAGGTGAACATGATGCCACTTTTCAAGGATACGCCCGGAAGTGTCTGCTCCCGGTGCCACTCCCAGTTATACTCCTGATGGGAACAAGAGTTACTAACCTTGGGGTCAAATTAAGAAATGAGAGGAAATGAGCTGGCATACATTCAATGCTTACCATGCACTTGACATATCTCAGGCCCCTCATCTGATAAATGCCAGAATCAGGCCTCAACCCAGGCTCTATCCAATTTTAGAGTCTATTTAACCTCCAAGACAAACAGCCTCCCCGTATCAGTTGTGAATCTTGTGTTCTTGCCTACACCCTCGTTTCCTCTCAAACTTCTATGTTAATTAGGAGACCAGTTAAACACACATCAACCTTATTTGTAAAAACTCTCATATTTTATTTTGAAACACTGATTCTGAAACATAAAAGAATTATATAAAACTTCTTCAAAAAGCTTTGAATTATAAAAGATAAAGAATTTATTGCTCAAAGGCTGCCATCTGGTGGCCAAAGATAGTAAACCTCCCAAAACAGACCCTTCGTGGAAAAGATATGGAACAGCCCAGTAGCCCTAATCACCTGGTTTATTAGCAAAGACTGATAATCTGGAAAGTTATCTGGGAAAAGATTATCTGGAACATCATGTGGGAAAGTATTAACATGTTCATGTTCCACTAATTCTGATCCGTAAGAGATACTTTGCCCATAAACAATGGCAGTAGGACGTGTATCAAAGTGTTTCCAAATGCCAAAGGTGCGGCCTCACCAGACAACACACGTGACAGTGAAATCCAGCTGCACAGAAAGACAGCTGTTTTCCTTCTGCTCTCAAAGTATGACACAAGGTTCATTCACTCAACAGGATTGTATTGGCATCCTGTCATGTTCCAGGTACACTGAAGTTCATTGGGTACATGACAGAGAACCGAAGAAACAGCATCTGTTCCACAGAACTTCACAGTCTGGTGAGAAACAGGGCCCCCGCGCTGTAAGGTTGTGTTTGTGCCCTAAATGGGCCTCAGCCTCAGGAGTGGGTGTGCCCTAAAAGCTTCTACCTACAGGGGGTGCCTTTTTCTCATTCACGTGGACATACGGGCTATCAACTTCTCCCCTGGGGAATTCAGATAGGTGTGCCTGTTGGGGCCTCTCCAAAACCTTGGGTTTCTTCCCTAAAGCCTGACCAGTAGAGGGATCATATTTTAGCATTTCACCCATTGCCTCCCCTTGCTCTGTCATGAACATTTCACCCTTTATGCTTGAAAGCAAAAGTAGCAGTTTCCATTCCCGAGTCACTGGGCAATTCTCTAGGTGTTTGTAACCTACAGAATACTTGTGACAGTGGGAATGCTGTCAGTAGCTGGTAAGAACCCCTCAAAGCCCCCTCCTCTGCCCTGGCCCTGGCCTCCTATCACCAGAATGCACCCAAGAAAAGAGCAGCAAAGGCTGGGGGTCCACTGGTGAGCCAGGACCCTGCAAGTCCATCAGCATTTAAGAGTACATCCTAGTTTCTAAAGAAGTTTCTGCAAGAGGTCCTGGGCCAGTAACTAATGATGCAATTTGAATATATGACAGAGTTTCCCTCCAATCGAGGCAAACTGTACAGGTTGGGGGTGGAGGCAGTGGGCTGTGTCAACTTTTCAACTCGTAGCTGCCAGAAGTCCAGGACTGTCTGCCTCCTTCTCAGTCTTGGATCCCATGACAACAGCGTGGGGCCGAGGGAGCTTCTAATATATCAGGATGATGTGTGCAGTCTACACGAGTGGTAAACATCTAGTGTTTTGCAAACTGCTCCTCCCCACTCCAGGTAATTCTAGAAGGGCCATCAGTCCCACAGCCCTGCATTGTCCTCAAGATGGTCCCGTTGCTCATGATGGCCAGTGTATGCCATCCTCCTAAGAGACACAGTGCTTAGTCCAGAGATGAGTATGTGACCTAAGCAGAGGAGTCAGTGTCCTTTCTGTGCTTTCACTGGAATGGCGGGAGAAAGTGTTGCCCTGTCTCTCTGTGAGGCCCTTGGCTCTTTTTGCTGCCCCTTGGGGAGATCAACACAGGAAAGCAGAACTAAGAGATGGAAGTGAGGTCATTTAAACCCCTAGATTTGGCTATGCCTTTTGCTCCTCACCATAGGTCCAAAATCAGTATAAAGTCAGACAGACGAAGACTTCTTTAGAAACTTACTTCATAGGGTAAAGCATGGATGCAAAGGATCGCTTGTGCTTTAGAAAGTGCATCTGCCAATTCTGGTCATAGGAAAGGAGACCTTGAAGACAGAGCAATAGGAGATAACCAGCTGAAGCCTGAAGACACAAATCTTCCAGGGAGGGACTTTGAGTACAATCTAGTCCAAGGCCCTGGTCCTAAATATGAGGAACCACGGCTGGAAGGGGAAAAGGGTTTGCTCAAGAGAATACTCACTGAGACTTCCCAGAGCAGACAGGGTTCAAGTTTGGCGGAGGAGACTGATGAGCACTGGACCACCAGGATCTTGCCCCTTTCACGCTCATGTTTGCTTACTCCTCAGTCAACCTGGGAGGTACCTATTTTAGCTCCATTTGACAGATGATGAAATTGAGGCCAGAGAAGTTAAATGACTACCCCAGTGTCACACAGCTAACATGGAACAGGGGTGAGCCTCAAATATAAGCCTAAGTCCTTTTTTTTCTATCTTTAGATGAAAAAAATATGATGAGGTAGGACATAGAAGCAAGTGGGACTCAGTAGTGATGCTGATCCTTATTCTTAAATAAGATGTCAGTGCCTGAGAGCATCTGGGAAGTCAGGGAGAGGCAAGAGCTAGTTTAAATTGCTAAATGAGCCCCTTAAACCTCCAAGTCCCAGCTGCCTTCTAAAAATTGAGGAAGTTGAAATAGATAGTCTCAAAATAAATTTGCAAAGTGGAACAGGCAAAAAAAAGTTGAGTAGTGAGTGGCCCAGAATCCTAGAGGTCTAAACTCCTTTCCCACTGCCCCTGCCAAGGCCATTCCCTTCCCTGTGGTTTGCACAGAGAGAAAGTGCCATAGGGAAACTGCAGCATCTGGGTACGTCACTGATGTGATGAGTCAATGGACAAATGCCTACATAACGCTCACCTACCAGCCCCTTCCTGAGTCGGAAGCATCAGAACTCAATTCATTAGGAAACTAAAACCCAAAGTCCGTACCCTGGTGGTAGAGTTTGTTCGCTTAAAAAAAAAGAAAGTTAGATTAAGATACACAGGGGCTGGCCTGGTGGCCCAGCGGTTAAGTTCGCACATTCTGCTTTTAGGCGGCCCGGGGTTCGCCAGTTCAGATGCCGGGTGCGGACATGGCACCGCTTGGCAAAAGCCATGCTGTGGCAGGCGTCCCACATATAAAGTAGAGGAAGATGGGCACGGATGTGAGCTCAGGACCAGGCTTCCTCAGCAAAAAAGAGGAGGATTGGCAGCAGATGTTAGCTCAGGGCTCATCTTCCTCAAAAAAAAAAAAAGATACACATATTAGATTACTCCAATTCAGAGAGTCTAATAGACTTTGAGAGCCCTTTTCTCCAGCTCTGACTTAAGATCTGTTATAAACTGTTCGAGGTCTATTCCTCATGCTCTCATATAAGGCAGCCACTTGCTCAGTTTCAGGTTCAGTTCAGCTCTGACTGTCACATCTCTTCTACCTTCCCTGCCTTATTTTAATAAAACTGCTGCCTTGCCTGGCTATGATGGGGCCAAGATAAAAGAGGATAGTCCCCAACAGAGGAAACACTATGACTTGGCATAACAAATGTGATTTACATGCTTTCAGTCTATTTTTTCATGCCAGTCTGCCCTGTACCTTCAGAAGACTCCACCCAACTGTAATACAATGATAAATCTGAGTTAAACAGGCAAAGAAAGGTAGTCTTTTCTAATGATAATGTCAACAATACCCCACTTGGGAGAGGAAGTGGCATAGATACCTCAATATCTCATGCCCTTTTTCTGGCCACTGCAAGTCATTATTCACATTTGTTCTTCTGCCGAAGCCAAACATGCGCACTTAACCGCTGCGCCACCGGGCTGGTCCCCTCTGCTGAAAGATCTATTATTCAAAGTCCCTGAGCAGCCTGGCTGAACAAAGAATGCAGAGGTGGTCACCTCACTCTGCCACATTTCCCTTCAATACATCTCACATATTAACACTGTCTGAGATATAGTCTCTCCTTGGTTGCAGTTTCGTATCAAATATTCTCATTTCAATATTGATATGCTACACTATATGGCAGTGTTGATCAGGTGGAAAAGTAAATCGAATACTTCTGCAATACCTATTTTTAAAAAGTTCACTGGGCCCCTTACCTGAAGTTTGGCTAAACACTCTGTAATTCTCCAGTGCGTTGGCTGGGGCCTCAGTCAAATCTCTGCCTTAGTAATTTAACAGGACAAGCTGACCTGGGTCCTCAGTGCAGTCTGTACTGTTAACACAGTGTACCCAAGAAATCCTGCCACTCCCACTCCCTGGGCCTGTGGTCACAATGCAGCTGACCCATCTGTGCAGACGACTGGTAGGCCTGGGCCTAGGCCTTCATTTTAGTTAACGTAGATTCAACGCCTTTCAGATCGCTCATGATGAGTCTGTCAGCCAGGGTTCCCGAACCCCTCAGACCCGCTGAGGATGTCTCCATTGCCCAAGACTCCTGCCTGAGTGTGGTGGCTAAATTGGAGCCAGCAGCTCCTGGGCCTGAATTCCACCTCCAGCCAGAGGCCCCCAGGATGTGCATGTGCCAAAGCGCTGAGGGAGGAGAATGGAGATCAAAGGAGAGCATCCCAGAAACATCCTGGAGGTGACGTATGTCCCCTAGTCCTCCAGAGTGATCCCAGACACCTCCAGATGCCTGGGGATGACCCTTTTCTCCAGAGCAAAGGTGTGTAAGTTAGGGTCCACAGACCCCTAAGGAGTCTTGGCAAGCACTTCAGGGGCTTCACAAATCCCCTTTTGATGTACATAAAATGTGTATATATACATTATTCTGGGGAGCTGGTTTCATGGCTTTCGTGTTTTTTTTTAATCTAGTCTACGGAAGAATCTTCAGAGCTCTGTGGAAGTCTCCAAGTTGGGGTTACTGGGACAGAGGGAGGCTCAGTTAGTCCAATTCTGACACAGATGAGTCCTGAATCTCTGATATCCAGCCATATCCATTGTATGTAACTGACTGCCAGATGACAGGCTCCAGGAAATGTCCCTGAACCTGCAAAGACTTTTTTTTTTTTTTTGAGGAAGATTAGCCCTGAGCTAACATCTGCTGCCAATCCTCTTCTTTTTGCTGAGGAAGACTGGCCCTAAGCTAACATCCATGCCCATCTTCCTCCACTTTGTATGTGGGACGCCTGCCACAGCATGGCTTACCAAGCAGTGCCATGTCCGCACCCGGGATCTGAACCGGCAAACCCTGGGCCGCTGAAGCAGAACGTGCAAACTTAACCGCTGCACCACCAGGCTGGCTCCTGCAGAGACTCTTAATGATCATCCCAAGTACAGTGTCCTCCCTGAAAGGACCATTTGTACCTGGATATCTCAGAGACAGATCCAGAAGAGGAAAAATATATATGCTTTGAGCCTAAGACTGGCTGAGTTCATCATAGGTCCCAAGCCAAGCCTCTGGGACTGACCTCTGAGGCAGAAGAGGGCACGGAGCCATTGAAGAGGAGCAGTCATGAGCTCCAGGCCTGGCCCCTAAGAGCCTGGGGCCAGAGGGGCACCCTCCAACCCCTGCAGAAAGGGAGGGCTGGTCCCGATAGCCAGTCACTTTCCCTCATCTAATGCCCAAGGTCTCCCCAGATCCCGACATAACAGTGACCCTGCAGAAGGGAGGCAGGCCCACCACTGGCCTAGAAAGCCAACCAGAGAATGGTGTCTGTGTCCTGGCAGGGCACAGCCTAATCTGGAAGCTTCAGAAATGCAAGGCTCTTTGAAGCCAAGGGTTCATTTATACTGTGGTTCTCAAACTTTAGTTGAATAAAGATCATCCCAAACGTCTGTCTGATAACAGACTCCTAGGGCCAGGGGATTGAGATCAGTTGTTCTGCGGTGTTTACATTTTTAAATGGAAACTAGTAATTCTGATCTCAGGAGTGCAGTTTCCAGGGGCTCTACGGATCAGAAGTGGAGAGGGGGACTGATCAAGTGAACTCCCCTCCCTAATTCCCACCGAAGTAAGAGCAGAAGCTTCCAGTTGCCATTTGAGTCCTTCTCTGCGGCAGCTACTACGCTAAATCTCTTACGTGGACTATTTTATTTAATCCTTACAACCCTGTAGTTCAGAGAGAATAAGTAACTTGCGCAAAACCCGAGCTGAGCATGAAAGCCAGGACTGGGACCCGGATCAGAATCTAGAGTCTGTTTTTAACCAATACGCCCGTGACTTTGAAAAGAGCTTCAGTGCCTAGACCCTGATGACAGCACAGGAGAAGCTACGAAGCCACATTCCCTCTGCAGCTGGGTCGGGGGAGAACCCACGGCCACAGCGTGAGTAGGCAGCCACTGCAGGAGAGGAAGCTGACGACCAGGTGGGCTCAAAGGTCCAGCGTGGAGTCAGACAGGAGGAACTATGGCTGGCGGGGCTAACGAGGTAAGGACTACATTCCTGGAGTGCCAAAGGGACAGAGGCCAGGGATGAAAAATGTTGGGTAGTAACAAGTGGACAAAGGGGGCTTTAAAGGAATCAACTGTCCTCAGAGAAGTCAATCAAACGTGTTGGAAAGCTTCTGGTCAGCACAGGCCCAAGGCCGCTGCGGGTGCACGGCCCCGCTGGTTAGGGCTGCATTTTCCTCTTCAACTGAGGAACGACGAGTGTGATGCACCAGAACCAAGACTGACTTTGGAGCCCAGGATCCTTTACAGACTATTAAATCCTCATCCTGTAAAGGGGCCATAACAATAGCACCTAGCCCACAGAGGCACAGACAGTGAGGAGTAAATGAGAGAATTTGAATAAAGTGCTTAGTATAATGCCAGACACACAGGAGTGGAACAAGTATTAGCTGCTGTAATCACTAACTACTACTAATTATGACTACAAGCACGCTCACCAAGAAACCAGTGCGGCACCTTATTTACCTGTGAAAGACACTGAGGTCAAATGTGCTCTATGGACTGAGGTTTTCTCTCTCCAGAGAGAAGTTATTGTTAAAAGCGTTTTGTTTTTTTGGTTTTTTTTTTTTTTTTACAAACTCAAGGGCAAAAAGAGTCACAGGCCCAAACACATCAACAATTTAATCAAAAACAACATTTTGGATTTCCTTTTACCTTTAGTTCTGACATTATCCCAAAACCAACTTGATCAACAGTTCCATGCAAATTTGTTCTGAGGAAAAAATGAAGCTATAGGGTCTGTGCAACTTTTTCATTCGACAGCTACCTTTTCACGCATACAACTGACTGTGACGCTCAGCTGAACTCCTGATAGTTTTCAGCTGCCTGAGAGAGATGGCCCAAAGAAATGAACTTCATCTTCAGACAACAGCTCAAGCAGGCCAGCAAGAAGGCTGACAGCTGAAGCGCGGTGAACACGGCTGAGTACTCCCTCAGCAGCCAGGAACCCCTGATTTTAGGAGAAACCCATCCCTCCAGCCCCTCACCTAGCCTGTTTGCTCAGAGTGAAGGAGAGGGGATCAGACAGACTTCCTGAGCATTTGGGTGGTTTTGGATAGACGGGAATGAAAGGGACAGAAGAAACGAAGTCTCCCAATGAATCAGATAAAGAATATCACAGAACTGGTTAAGATCAGAGACAAGACCAAGCAGCACCTTTGGGATAAACAAGAGGCCCTCTGGCTGCTCTGATGAAAGGCTCCCACATGCCTCCAGGGAGGGAGGATGCGTGTAAGGAACAGAGATATACAATCCACCCTCTGCTTCCACATCCTGCGTTAGGTCAGTATGAACACGGCTTTGCTCCCATGCATCAGACCTGATGTGGGTCCTGGAAATGGTGGGTCAGGCATGTCCCAGACACCCTCACCAGAGAACACATCCATGACAAGCCCAAATTCTTAATTCCTTAACTATTTTGAGTCATCCCACATTGCAGCTACTCAGGAATACAACAAGCTTTGTAAAAAACAAAAAAAAGCTGCACATTTTAATTCGAGAAACAAGTAAAAGGTCACAAGCCATCCAGAACAGGTGGCAGGAGTCTGCTCGACACAATGAGCTATATGCGATGCAGTGGTCCAGGCTCCACGGTCACTGGGGCCAGTGCTTCCTGAGATGCTCCTTCAGCTGAGGAATGGAAGGCAGCAGCTGCTGGCACCCATGACAACGGAGGGGCAGCTTCAGGAGCTCAGGCATCCCATCTCGGACAGTCACTCTGCCAGCCTCTTGCACCATCTCGATCACAGCTACAGACAAGGAAAACAAGTTCAGAGGGCAGCTCCTCTGGAAAGCCAATATAAATATCAAAAAAAAGAAAATACAACTCCAAATAAAAACATGCCAGGTATCCTAAAGCCGGTGAACGTGAGGTTAGAATGTTGGGAAAATGGGCTTGATCGGATTCTAAATCTGAGCAGCCTATTTTTGAGATGATTATGCTCCTTCAGGATGTGCTCTCACAATCCATGCTACTACGTCAAAGGCTATCCCAGCGCTTTAGCCCTGGCTGGCCCTTGGTCGGTCGTAGCTGTCACCATTAACACCCCAGCACACTGAAGTTCCACAGTACACACACTGGGAAATGCTTCCTTCCACATATAACAGCCTTCCCCCGTTAACTAACCACTCCTGACACAAGGCAGCCCCCACGCTCCTGCCCCGCTGACAGCAGAAGAGACAGAATGCCCAAGGCTTTCACCCCACGAACTCCCATAATTCTCAGGACATGTTGTCTCCTGTTGTTACAATAATAACAATACCTTTCTGACCCTGACAAAATGGCTTTCTAGGTCCCCCAAGAAGGCTGCTCACTGTAAAGGGGCAATCCTGCTACAATCAAACAATCCGGTTTCTTTTAATGGGGTTCTCCTTACAGGGAATACAAATTGTACATGAGTTTTTGAGGCCAGGTTATAATTTAGGGAAACAACTGAATCAAGTATAAGACCAGCTGAGAAAACAAAAGAAATGTGAAAATGATCAATACTGTTTACCTTGTGATTCTAGGAAGTATTCCGTATTGAAAGAATTCCAATGTTTTTTGTTTTTAAGGCAAGGAGAATCGAAATCCTGGCTGATCACGTGAAGGTGTACATGGCTAGTTGAGAGGAAAAAAAATTGACCATTAAAAACTATGGCTTAGGGGCCGGTCCCATGGCCAAGTGGTTAAGTTCGCACTGCCCTTTGTTGGCCCAGGGTTTCACCGGTTCAGATCCTGGGCACGGACACGGCAGCACTCATTATGCCAGGCTGAGGCAGCGTCCCACACAGCAGAGCTGGAAAGACCTAAACTAGAATCTACCGCTATGTACTGGGGGGCTTTGGGGAGAAGAAGGAAAAAAAAAGATTGGCAGCAGATGTTAGTTCAGGTGCCAATCTTAAAAAAAAACAACTATGGCTTAATCCTTTCAACATCATTAAGCATTTCTTTTACAGCTGGAGTCTTGTTTAGGGCAGAAAAAATATCCTACAAACTCTGAAAAGGAATGCTGTGTATCAAGAACCTGAACCATATCCTAATCAGTCTCCTTTGAGTGTGACGTCCTAACGACAGAGATCACCGAGTCTCGGTACAAACAATCTCAGGATGGGACGTGGGTTTGGGGAGGCGCCACTTACTGAGATGGAGAAGCTTAGGGGAAAGCAGGTTTGGGGAAGAAAATCAATTCTCCCTTAGACTTGTTAAACCAAGCAGGACGCCTTTTGTATAGCTCTGACTCTCAGAATCAGGACTATTTCACATCCCCCCAAGAGATAATCAAAATCAACCCGCGTGTGTGGGAATCCAAAATGGAACCTAAGCAGTAACAAAGAAACTGAACCGTGTGACAAATGAGTGAAGGAACCACACTGAAGAGAGTCAGAAAGAAAATAAGTAATCTAATTAACTCTGGAAAACAGTACTGTGAGTGGATACCGTAAAGGTAAAAAGAACTGTACACAAATACTGTGCCCAGTGAGTGTCTTCCTCACAGGGGTGTGGGTCAGCAATTCTGCAACTGTTTTATATGCATCCTGGAACTGAACAAATAAATGAGCTTATTGTAGCTAAAGAGAGCCAGATTACTCACTGCTGGAGGAAGAAGTTACAATGAAGGAAATGGGGAGACAAAAATGAACCTGTGGAGTGGGACTGAAATCAGAGGTTATCAGTCTGAACTCATGGTTTTCCATATATGTATACAGATAGATAAATACAGAAATAAACAGAGAAATCTGTGTGCGGGTTAGGATTCGCATGTGTGCTTCCTGGCTCTATCTGCTGAGAGGACCTAGGAGCAAAGACACCCTGGATCAACCACTTCTCTCATTGCAGAAACCTAGCACCCAAATCTTGGTGTACAAATATCACTCTCCAATAAAAGGAACTAGGGCTCTTTGGAGAAGTGGTTCATTCTAGCACTAGAACAGGAAAATTGTAAGATGAGCTTGGAACATCTTGTTCCAGAAAACAAGGGGCCAGAATAAAAGGAAATAAGGGGCCAGAAAATAAGGAAGTGGTCAAAAAATGCTGGAGGATATCAAAGAGGAGCCAACCTAAAGGAGTATCCAATGACCAAGGCTGGAGCAATATGAGAAACAAAATAAATAATAAAAGATTGAATCAAAGCCTACAGAATAAAATAAATATCCATGAGTCCATACTGATAAATAATTCAATAAATACCTGATGGGGGAGAAGGGATAGCTCTTCCACGAAGAAGAATTCTTATTAATAAATTAGAAGGAATGAGGAAACATAAAATCCCCATTAGATAAACACCACAGTAATAACTGTTATAGGCGAGATCCACCTATAGATGCTAAAATCACTGGGCAAAAGTTTGAAGAGAAAGAAAATAGTAGCATAGTCTCAAAATATTCAAGACATTCATCCATTACAAAGACTTTGAGTAGAGAAACCCAGCAGACACCACCAAAGTAAACGTCACAAGGAATAAACCATCTCGACATCACGCACTCCTTCATATGAAGCACTGAGAAAGACACAACAGCACTTCTGTGGTGTTTTGAGAAAAAAAAAAAAAAAAAGGTGTAACCTCAATCTAATCATGAAAAACCATCAGACAAACTCAAACTGAGAGACATCCTATAAAACAATTAGCCAGGGGCGGGCCCAGTGGCACAGTGGTTAAGTGTGCACGTTCCGCTTCGGCAGCCCAGGGTTTGCCGGTTCACATCCCAGGAGAGGACATGGCACCGCTTGGCAAGCCATGCTGTGGTAGGCGTCCCACATATTAAAAAAAAAGTAGAGGAAGATGGGCACAGGTGTTAGCTCAGGTCCAGTCTTCCTCAGCAAAAAAAGAGGAGGATTAGCTCAGGGCTAATCTTCCTCAAAAAAAAAAAGGTGTCAAGGTTATGAAAACCAGAAAAAGGAGGAGGAACTGTCACAGATTAGGGGAGATGGAGGAGAGACAACAAAAACACAGTGCAGCGGGATCTTGGATTGGATCCCAGAGTGGAAAAAGATGCTAAGAAAAAAGGGGGAAATTCGAATAAGGTCTGGAGTTCAATCAGTGGTGATATTATGGAAGATCTTTGTTCTGCTTCATACTTTCTTTTTCATATTTTCTAAATTGAAAATATATTACTTTTACAGTAGGAATAATTATTTAATTTGTTACCCTTTCTATAATGTTTATTCAAAATTATAGCATAAGGAGTGGTCATAAAAGGATGTGTAAGCGGCAACTTGACTTACTGCTCATTTTGCTTCCCCCATCATCGGCCCCAGCGCTTGCGTTTGCATCCTCCTTAGTACAACATTCATTATATGCAAAAGATATGGACACCACGATTTCTATGTGAAAAGCGCATTCGGGAAATAGGATTAGAGGTAAATTTTCGGCCTAAATTTTTGAATAAGGTTTTGATAAGACATAGTTTTTTTTTAATATTAGGTACAACATACATCTATCCTATAACCTAGCAATTCCACTACTAGGCATTTAACCAAGAGCAAAGAAATGAAGTACGTCCATGATATACACAACAACATGCATGAATCTCAAAATCCTTATGCTGACCAAAAAAAGTCAGACAGAAAAAGAATATACATCGTGACTCCATTTACATGAAATTCTAGAACAGACAAACGAGTCTATGCTGAAAAGAAATGAGAACAATGCTTGGGGGTTGAGGGGAGAATTAACTGGAAAGGAACACAAGCGAACTTTCTGGGACGAGACGACAGAAATATTCTGTGTCTTGATCAGAGTGATAGTTACACGGCATATGCATTTGCCAAAACTGATCAAATTATAAATTTTACCATGCATTTTTTGTATGTAAGTTATGCCTCAATTTAAAAGAAAGAGTACGGACAGGGAAAAAAATGTGGCACGAAAATCTCATTCCATTAAAGTAGCCAGTAATCTAAGTCAAAATTACTCACCTAAATAAAATGTGAAGAATGTTGGGTGGTTAAAAAAAAATAACCAAAAGAAATTCTAACACCTGCTACAACATGGACGAATCTTAAAGACATTATCCTAAGTGAAATAAGCCAGTGAGAAAGACAGATACTGTATGAGTCCACTTATATGAGGGGCCTAGAGAAGTCAAATTATAGAAACAAAGTGGAGTGGGGCCGGCCCCATGGCCGAGTGGTTCAGTTCGCACGCTCTGCTGCAGCGGCCTAGGGTTTCCCTGGTTCGAATCCTGGGTGTGGACATGGCACTGCTTGTCAAGCCATGCTGAGGCGGCATCCCACATGCCACAACTAGGACTCACAACTAAGAATATACAACTATGTACTGGGGGACTCTGGGGAGAAAACAGAAAAAAATAACATCTTTAAAAGAAAAAAGAAAACCAAAAGAAACAAGTGGAATGGCAGTTGTCAGGGGCTGGCGGGAAGGGCCAATGGTAGGTAGTTTGAGAAGATGAAAAAACTAGAAACAGATCGTGATGATGGTTGCACAACAATGTGAATGTACTTAATGCCATTGAACTGTACACTTAAAAATGGTTAAAATGGTAAATGTTATGCTGTGAATATTTTACCACCCAAAAAAAAAACCAAGATAAAAACTCTGAAATCTCATTAGACTGCTTATCTAGTTGCTTAGCTCAAAAGAACTGTGGAGATTGCTGTGCAGGCCTTCTTTGAAAACAATCATTCCTTTCTGAATCCTTCTGGGATGAGCCAAAGGAAAACAGGCTCTACACTTTCCTCTCGTTTTATTTTAAATCTTAGATCTAGTAAAGCTGTCATGACAGAAGTCAGGGATGTTTGTCTCCATCAGAACAATAGTCCTTAATCAATTAGGGGTCATAGATGCTTCTGAAAAATCAGATAAAAGTCACTGACCACAATTCTTCATCTGAGGGTAATGAGGTGGCTTCACCTAGTTCATAGGTTAGACCCTCAGAGGTCTACACTTTGAGGGGAACAAAGAACCATACGTGTCAGGATTACAAGCAGAAGCAGGAACTCAAGGCTTGCAGGCAAGTCAGACAGAAGGGTGGAAGTTTCAGCCCACCTGCCTTGGAGACATCCCACCCTACTCCCTGGGCCTCAGGGCTATGAGCGCACTCAGCGGACCGAGGCTGAATCCATCTGTCCACCCAGACAGAACCAGAACACACCAGCACCACCCACAAGGCTTACCTCATGCTGGGGATGGCATGGTAGCCCAATCGGAAGCGGAGTTTGCTGGACCCCGCAAACTCTGCAATCACCTCTTCCCCGACAGCGTGCATGTGCTTGAGGAGCTCGAGGTGTTCCCTGGTCACAGCCTTCAGACTGGAAAGGGAGGCCCACGGTAAGACCAGCCAGTGGTGACGAGCCTTGGGGTATTTATCCTTAATCACCACCACCTGCTCGTCTTTGTAAACCTAGCAGAGGACACAAGAGAAGGAAACGGACATCTACCATGCATCTTCTGTGTGCCAGGAGATGTCATCTTCTTTAACTCACTTAATTCCCACCACAATCTTGTGCAAAAGGTTTTCGTATCCAATTTTGACGGATGAGCCCACAGAGACTCAGATAAGCTGAATGTCTGGCACAAAGTCTCACAGTTACTAAGTGGGAAATCTACGATTCCAATCCAGATCTAGTTGACTCAGAGTCTGTGTTTTCAATCACCATACTACACAGAATACACAGACAATGCACAGTACGAAACACTTCCTAAGGATCTGATGTGAAATCCTTGCTGGCATAAATTTCAAATGCACTCTTCTCTGCCCTAACACAGCAGACCATGTGACACACGCACGTGTGTTCCAAGAAGCCCTATCAGATCTGGCCCCTTGTCACCCAAGGATGTAATTCAAGAACTCAGACTCCTCCCAGGATGATGCCTGACTACTAATCCCAGGGCAGCCTAGTAACTACAGTCACAATACATTATCTGACGTTCCCTTGAAAGGGACCACATGAAGGCTAACACAACTTCCCTTAACAGTACCCAGAAGTTTAGGAGGAACAAGGCAGAGGGGATATTCACTTGAAGAACTGAGCTTTTCTCCAAAGAATTCCAGTTGCTAACTTACTGACAATGGGAAAAGCCATTTGTTCTCACAAAATAGCCCAATAAAAGGAATTTCATTCAGAAGGACTGATCTCCTTTGATTTCACTTGTATTATGACCTCTGTGGAGTGGTCCTTTAAAACATGAAATGTATTTCCATGCCAAAATTTTATTCTCACCTGCATTTTGGGGTCCTGCATAGAAATCCTCAAGCCTTGACTCCAGTGGCCCAATGATTCCTAAAAAAAAAAGGCAAAATAAATCCTAACTGCCAGTAGTTAAATTTGGCATTAGTTAATATTGTGTGTTAGCAAAGTCCAACCAAACTTGAAAATAAGGTTAGTTTTTAAGAATGAAACTACATTCCCTTTACCTCAACCTTCTGCTGTTGTAACTGTAAGCCATGGAATCTTCTTCCTATATCCAGAGCCGCATGTCTAGACAGACGCTGGACATGCCAGTGTGAATGCATGCTCTTTGCCCCCTATGCCCCCTACCACTCCACCTACAGCCTGACTAAGTTTCCACTTCGACATCCGGATGCGAATGACATGATCTATGAAAAGTGTTCCCATGCTAACCTATAGGTACACAAATGAGCGACCCATCTCAGTAGCTCAGAGTTAATACACTGCCATTACGGCCCTACCTTCAAGTGGCTTACCTCAGGAATTCAAGAGAAAAGTACATAAAGGGATATTCATCCAGGTGACTGGTGACAAAAACAAGAGCCTCTGTCATCACGGTTAATAACCCTTGTCATGGTTAATAACCCCCTACTGTCCAGGCTTCACAGCCTACGAAACACCTCAGCAGTCATTACATCTCATTTAATCTCCCCAGCGTCCATCAAGCACCCGACCCTCACCTTTTTGGCAGATGCATCTTTCCCCTTCTGTGCGGGCACAGAGCACTGGCTAGGGTCACTCCCAGATTCCAGTCTTGTACTGGACTCAGCTTCCTGGGCAGCATCCCTTCCTACAGAGTCACTGTTGCTTGACCTCATTCTCTTCCTGTGTGCTTCCAGGCCAGGGCTCTTTGCCTCTTCCTCAAACTCTACAATATATGGATACAGTTCATTCACCATGTAGAGAACGTGGCCAGGCTGCAGCGTCACCTCTTGGTCCTTCCCAATTACAACTGAGTCAATGCTGCTGGGATTGACCCCCACCTATGGAATAATCAGAAAATAATTATAATAATGGCAATGACACCATTAGGAATACAGCCACTGCTATGCTAACCACTTACTATGTGCCAGGCACCATGCTTAATGTCACTTACGTTACTCCGTCACTTCCACACATGATAAAGAAGCCTATATTGGCTGGCCCAGACATTCTCAAGTCAACAGCATAAGAAAATCAAGCGTAAAATAGAAATGCAAGTTACAGACAGACATACCTGCTTTACCTTGACATATCCTTTGTCACATTCTGCTTTCAACTGTACTGAAAGAGATTGAAAACAGTTACACCCAAATGCCATGAAGAACCAGGCCCTTGCTCCTATCTCCCTAGAGGTCAATGAAGCCTCACTCCAGGAGGCAACCTGACAGGGGTCTCCTCAAAGGCCTATCAGTAAAATTGCCTGTTACGCAGGTGGCTGGGGCTCCAAATCCTTGCAGAAAATGTCCAATGGCATACATATAGTCATATATTGCATAACGAAGGGGATCCTGTCTAAGAAATCTGTTGTTACATGATTTCGTCATTATGCAAGCATCGTAGAGTGTACTTACACAAACCCAGATGGTACAGCCTTCTACACTCCTAGGCTCTATGGTATTAACCTTATGGGACCACCATTGTAGATGCGGTCCGTCATTGACAGCCAACACCATTATCCATACTACCTTAGCTACTGCTAATATCCGTATGCGACACCTTCACTGAATCCCCACAGGTCTCCCTATTCCAGAGCCCTTGGCCCACTCAGGATCACAGACTCTGCAGTCAGGGAAGCAGACCCACTTCTCTCACAAGCTCTTGGCTCAGGATTAAATCAGGTTTCCACTATTACATAAAACTATCAGATGCCTTCATGGAGAAAGAGACAGAAGATACATTCCTGGAAAACAGAAGTTCAGCTGGCATAGGGTGGGAGGAGTGAAGAGAATATTCTAGAAAGAAGACTGCAGGGGGCCAGCCCCGTGGCTGAGTGGTTAAGTTCGCGCACTCTGCTTTGGCGGCCCAGGGTTTCACTGGTTCAGATCCTGGGCATGGAGATGGCACCGCTCATCAGGCCACATTGAGGCGGCATCCCACATGCCACAATTAAAGGACCCACAACTAAAATATACAACTATGTACTGGAGGGACTTAGGGAGAAAAAGAAAAAAAAAAAAAAAGATTGGCAACAGTTGTTAGCTCAGGTGCCAAGCTTAAAAAACACAAAAGATGCTAGGGGAAAAAAAGGAAGATTGAGAGTCAGAACAGTGTGAGCATGTGTGGGAAGAAGTAACATTAAACACTCACGTTCAGGTAAGTGAACAAAGTTTCCAGGGTGAGACAGGGAGGAAAGAAGAGATACCATAGCTGTTCTCCATGGAGGATACGCTGACACATATGTTCCTACAGTTGCTGCTGTGACGAGGGGGACAGAGAGCGAGAAGCAGTGTCTTCTTCTGAATCTTGGATCTAACCTGCTCAAGCGTGGCTTTTTTTTCCCCATTTAGATTAACTTTTGTGGGAAAAACCAAAATCAGTGCTGCAGACTGCGAGCCTTGGGAAACTCTGCTATGGGAATCACACTGCAGGAGGCCTGCTGGCAGTGAGCATGTCTGCAGTTTTAGAGAAAAAATGAGGTACATAATGAGGCTTTTTCCTAGGGACTTTCATTTCACTAAATCCCAGGAAAGGCATTTCAAGAGCTGGATGCCGTAGTCTTACAAAGATACCACCCTCTGTGGGAGGCAACGTGTAAAGCATGGAACCACCCCATCACTTCTTAGACACGGTTTCAGCCTGGAGATCCCAGAACTCAACTGTCTAACTGCCCAACGTGGACTCTCCCCGGGCAAGGCAGGGTGCAGGACTCAGTTCCAGCACCCCGTAGTAAGAGGATGGAAGCTGCCTGTTCCCAACACTGAACGCTAACCACTGTCACAGGGTGGAATCAGGAGGGAATGGGGCCCTGGTGTTGGCTAAAAGAGCTCAGTTCCTGAGTTTTGTCTATAGCAGACAAAAGATTTCCTATCAAAAGCACCCAGGAAATGTGCATCTTTGGTTATCACGACCCAAAGGAACCAAACATGGTAATCTCCACATTCCTAAGACAGTTACCTTGCTGTCGAGAACATTTCTTGTCAGTGATCTTGGTCTCTGGGCCGCGCCCAAGCACAACTGCTTCCAAATGTGGAAGTTTGATTCGCTGGTGCCGGCTGTCCTGTCTTACCAACCAGCACACCCGCATCATTACTCTGGGAGAAAAACAGAAGAGGATCTGGGAAAACCAGCCCAAGTCCTCCACGGCCACACCCAGCACCACCACACACGCCATTTACCAACTGTTCATCTCAAGGCAAGTGACCTCACCTCCCTAGTCTCAATTTCCTCACCTGTAAAATGTGATAATGACAGGACTCTGAGGCTGTTGTGAGGATTAAATAAGATAATGTGGGTGAAGTATTTACTTCTGTGCCTGAATCATGCTAAGCAATCAAATATTTGTTAAGTTTATTGATAAATTCTATGTGCTACATGCTGAAGATCAAAGGAGCAAAGAACGATTACGCACTGTCCCTATCCTTGAGGGGCCTGGGGTATGGAGGCAGGGGCAGACAGACTCAAATACCAATTATTACAATATAATGGGATAAGCACTATAAGAAGGGAGTAACCAAATAGGCATTAGCCCAGGGAAAGGAATGACTGACTCTCGCAGGGAGTGTCAAAAAAGGCTTCATAGGAGCCAGCCCTGATGGCCTAAAGGTTAAAGTTCGGCATGCTGGGCTGCAGTGGCCCAGGTTCGGTTCCCAGGAGGAGAGCCACACCACTCATCTGTCAGAAGCCATGCTGTGGCACAGCTCACACAGAAGAACCAGAAGGACTTACAACTAGCATATACAGCTATGTACTGGGGCTTTGAGGAAGAAAAGAAAGAGAGGAAGATTGGCAACAGATTTTAGCTCCAGACAAATCTTTCCCAGCAAAAAAAAAAGGCTTCATGAGGAAGGAGTATTTGTGCTGGGTTTTAAAGGATGAGGAGGAGTCTGCCTGGCAGAGAACTAAGGACATAAGAACAGAGGATGTTCTTCAGTCCACAGGCATCTTTATGTGTATCAGAAGATTTCCCTTCCTTAATTGTCAATAACATATTGATGTTAGAACAATACATTTTACTGCCATCTGCCAGAAGATTGTCATAATAAACATACAAACCTAAAATTTCTAAAGTGTGAATGCAGCACGTTTGTGCAATACATAACCTGCACAAGTGTGGAGGTGCTGGTCTTCTTTTGAAAAATAACTTTCATGGCCATGTAGAGTATCAGCAGAGGAGACAGAGACAAGAAATTCAGGAGAGAGAGGAGGCCTGCACAAAGGGGATGGAGAGGAAGAAGAAATCGTGCAGGTAGACTTGATTACTGACTGCATTTGGGGCATGACAAAGGAGTAGAGAGACACCAACCAGGATTTTTTCTTTTTTTTTGAGGAAGATTAGCCCTGAGCTAACTACTGCCGGTCCTCCTCTATTTGCTGAGGAAGACTGGCCCTGAGCTAACATCCATGCCCATCTTCCTCTACTTTATACATGGGACGCCTACCACAGCACGGCTTTTTGCCAAGCGGTGCCATGTCCGCACCCAGGATCCAAACCGGCGAACCCTGGACCACCGAGAAGCAGAACGTGCAAACTTAACCACTGCGCCACTGGACCGGCCCCAACCAACCAGGATTTCTAATTTGGAAATATCCATGAAGCAAAATGAGGAATATACAAGGAGACATAATCTGGGGACAAACGGTAGGGGAAGAAGAAGTGATTTCAGATTGAAACATGAGATTAAGTTGCCTGTGGCAGATCCCAGGGTCAAGTCAGGTATACAGGTATGAAGCTCAGGGAGAGGAATGGACTGAAGGACATCAACAGGTCACAGAAGCTGAGGCAGAGGGAGAGGAGATCATCACCCAGGGAGGCTGGGCAGGGACAGGACTAGATCTTTGGGATGCCTCCCTAGACTCCAGAAGCTTATCAATGCTCAAGCCCCTAAGACACTTTCTTTGGGAAGTGTCCCCTGTAGGCAAGGCAGCACTTACCAGGCCCTCTGCACAAGCTTTGTGTCCAAGGGGGAGAGAAAACAAACCAGATTTTAAAACATCAGAGTTGCGTTACCAACTGCAAAGACAGGATCACGCACGGCAGAGTGAGCAAACGAGGGCTGAGGAGGTGCAGTCACAGGAAGTGGATCAGTCAGGAAAGGCTTCAGAAACCGCCCAGTCGAAGAGGCCAAGAGCCAAGGGGACTGACAAGGAAGAAAAAGAGTAGGAGGGTACATTCCATAGAGCACGAGTGACAGCACAGATTTCAGCAATGACAAGCAACTGGTCAGTGGGGAAAGGAGACCTTAGTTGGCTGACCCAGAGGAGCTGCCCCAGGGAGTGACAAAAAAAGACGAAGGTGTTGAAAGAACAGTAGGCTAAAAGTTTAGATCTGACAGTCAGTGGAAGACAACTGGCAGGTTCTGAGCTGCACAGTAAGGTGAAGCAACAGCTGTGTGTACAGAGGCTGGAGTGGAGACATCTAGAGTCAGAGACTAGTCAGGAGGCTGTTACTATAATGTGGGCCAGAGGGAGGCCCAAAGGGCAGGCCAGCAGGTCTCTGTGAAGTTGAAGCAAGAGCATGAAGAGTCAGCTGTAAATCTAACATCCAAAACCTGGAGCCTCAGATGATGATGGCGCTGCAGGAAGGCCCCACTTCCAAATGCGTGTGCTCAGAGGGGCATCTGTCTGCACTTGCTGGAAACCGACGAATGAGCAGGTAATGGACTGAGAAGTGAAGTATGTCTTCAATAGGAATTGGCAAATAAGTCACGTGGTAACTGATTGCTCACGCTGACTGTAAAAGAAGCCTGGAAAGAACACAGTTTGAGAGCAGGGCCAGAAAGGAATCTGACGGGCAGCTGAGAGCTCGGCTGGCTGCTGCAGAATAAGAGGAACTACCCCTCCGGCCCGACACAAACACACATTTACGCACTTGATTCTCCCCAAAGTTCTGAAGTTATGACGTTCCTATTTACTACTTCTTGAGAACCTGAAGCAGTGACTGCACAATGCTTGTGCAACTCACCTTAAGCAATACCTTGGCCCATGTCAGCCTCCAGCTACAGCTTCTAGGAATGAAACATTTTAGGCTATGGGGAGCACGCAAGATGGGTGTTCCCGAATCCTCAATATAGTCCCTCCAGTAAAACATCATAAAGTGCAAGCTCTAAGAAGGCAGAGGTCAAGCCCATTTTTGCTTATCAGTATATTCCCAGCACTTAACACAATACCTGGCACACAGCAAGAATACAATAAACATTTGCAAGTGAATGACCAGATGAGAACTCTCCCAGGCTCTCTTCCCTTCCTTCTCTCTGCCCTCCTTGGGCTCATCTTCTTAGGGCGGTGCTTTGCTCCTCTCTTGGGGCAATCCCATACATCCTCACATCTATGTGAATGAATTCTAATTTTCTATTTTTCAGCTCCATACCTTTCATTCCAGAATTGTGAGGACTGGTCAGAAAGAAATTCTGATTATTTCGTAAGGAACCCATGTGATCTGACAGGCCACAGAAGGCCATCAATCTGATGACCTGGAATTGCACTGTCCAATAGAATTTTCTGCAATGAAGGAAATGTCCTAAACTTGCTCTGTCCAATAACACAGCCACCATGTGACAATCGAGCATTTGAAATGTAGCTAATGTGACAGAGGAACTGAATATCTTACGTAAGATTTTTTAAAACTTAATTTAAGTTTAAATAGCCAAATGTGGCCGGGGGCTACCATAATGTCCAACACAGCCCTGGAAAATTGCCAAGCCCTGATCAGTCTCAAACCCCTCAGGCTTGAAGTTGAGACCCTCATACTCTAACTCCACAGAGGTTACTTCTTTGACCTTCCACTGCTTTTCACAGAACTAGTCCCATTTACCCATCCCGCTCTCCCCTCCCTTCTCCCAGACTCACATACATGCCTCCTTGCACACACATACATCCTTCAGATAAAACGCACTGAATCACATCTCCCAAATAAATCATTCTTAATATCACCTCCTGGTATTGGTTTACATTCTCTCTGCCCTCCTAGAAACCAAAATCCTACTCAAATTTCAAGTCCCACCTCCTCCCTGAAGCCTTCACTGAGCTGTCTTCTCTCCTCCACATCTTGTTATTGGGTGTGGTCGATTTACCATCACAGTTCTCTGAAAATGTAATGTAGATATAACTCTCTTCTCCAAATGAGACTATAATCTCCTTGTGAACAGACTGCACCATAGCCCATAGATCCAGGAAACCTGGAGGAAGGGCCTCTGGCGATCACTGCCCAGGACTAGGCCTGGTCTTGTACTTCTGGATCCCCTGGTATTAAGCATACCTTTATCAAAGGCTAGGCACTTTGTGCTAGGCACTTGCTAAATGTCTTACTTATATCATCTTATTTAATCTTCACAACAACTCTTATTTCAAGAAAGAGAAAATTTAAGGCTTAGAGAACATGTTACATGCTCATGTCACATAGCCAATGTGTGCCAGAGGTAGGTTTTTTTGTTTTTGTTTTTGTTTTTGCTGAGGAAAATTTGCCTGAGCTAACATCTGTTGAGAGAGGCACATGGAGAAACAGCTAGAATGCAAGCTCCTTGAGGGAAAGCACTTGGTCTTATTCATCTCTGTATCACAACGTTTGTTGAATAAAGCAGCTGAGTGTAAGGTCCTGGAAAGCAAAGCAGTAGGGAGTGAGAGGTATCACCAAGTTCCAAAAGCAGCAAAGAGATTCACTAGTGATTGAAAATGCCTATCTGGTTTGATCATCAATCGCTGGTAACCTCCAAGCATAATTTCAGAATAAGGACAGATCTAAGAGCTAGACTGCAGAGGGGATGCAAGGTGAGGAAACAGAGACAGAATTTAGAACACTCTAAGAAACAGTCTGGATAAGAGGGGGAAGAGAGTTACTGGATGGCAGCTAAAGGAAGATGGATCACCAAGAACTTTTTCTTTCTGGCATGCTGTGGGGGGGGGGGGGGTGGTAGCCAGGAATCTGAAAAACCTGACCTTGTTTATACATGACTGGGACATAGACGGGGCAGAAAAGACAAACAAAAACAAGGTCTCATAGGTGAAAGTATAAAAGAAAGGCCAGAAGCAAAGATAAGAAGATTTGCTTTGATCAGAGGAGACAGTTCCGGCTGAGACTGAAGGACAGGTAAAGATGGGTGTAAATCTAGACGACTCTGAGAAGGAAAAGCAGGGGCAGAAATCTAAGAAAAAGCACACCTGATTACCTCGATTTTCTCCATAAAATAGTAGATAACAACGGCGTGAGGTGTTTGGGAACTTAATGAATAACTGAAGAAGGTCAAGATAGAAGAGTGGAGAACACCCAGGCCTCTGAGGTCCACCTGCTTGACTTCAAATCTTGGCTCCACCGCCTACTCACTATGTGACTTGAGGCCAGTTATTTAACCTGTCTTTATTTCTTCAGCTGTAAAACGATATTAATAATTGCTCAGCACCAGAGGGTTGTCACAAGGGCTAAATGAGGAAGTATATAAACCTCAATGTCTGGCAAAAAGTAAGCATTCAACACTATTACCACTCTTGTAAACAGTGAAGGTGGAATGAAAGCAGGAGCTAAGGACATGTTAAAAGACCATCCAACAGCTCTGACTGTGCGACTACAGTGAAAGGGCACAAATCTGTATTGTCAGCCCATATGAACAGTCCTGTCTCAAGTGCTCTAACGACCCATAATAATAAATCAAATTCCCAAAAGGCTGCAGACCTGGACCACATTCATTCCAATGGAAATCAGATCCCTGCCTTTGTTGAACCGCTATCAGTGGTCTGCATGAGAAAAGGCGTGCTGCTTCTGGCCTTCCCGGAAGGCCTGCTGAGGCCGCTGGGAAGGGCCCTCGAGTTCCTTTCAAGGCGCGTATCTGCAGGAAACAATGTCCTTCCCGACAAGCTGAGCCACCTCCTTGGGTTGGACAGTGTCCAGCCTCTGAACTTTTCTCTGCCTGTGTAGCGACCAAGCTAGATACAGCGTCGGGGGTACAGGAGGGCGAACCCCAAGTGGGTCGGAGACCAAGGTGAGCGCCGCCCAAACACGGCCCAAGGGAGCAGGATGGCAGTGGGTTGCCGAGCGCCCTGGAGCGCGAGGAGCGAGCAGCCCCTGCCGGGAAGGCAGCCCAGAGAGCGTTATTCAAAGCCCAGCACGCACGGGGAGGAGCGGACCGGCCTAAGGCCCACACCCAGCCTTTCGACCCGGCCAGCAGAGGAGGTAGGCCCACAACTGCCTTACCTCAAGATCGCAAGGACCTGCAAGTTCGCATCACTCCTCCATGCCGCACCACTTCCGGCCCTGCCGGATGACGTCACGAGACAGGCTGGTGTGCGGCCAGTGACGTCACCAGCGCCTGTCCGAAGATTGGCTGAGAGGGTCTCACCCAATGCCCGGATCGGGAAGTGCCCGCCCCAATTGGTCCCTCACCGGGCAGTGGCCCGGTTGTGGTTCCCGGAGATCAACTCGGCGGGCGAACTCTCTCAGCATCTCGTTACCTGAGAGCCGCTGCCCTCTCCCCGCCTCTGTCTCTGAGTTGAAAGAGACTTCAGGCGGCTTATCCCCTCTGGCCCTTTCTAGGCAGTCTCTTGACACTCCTTTCGGAAGGAGAAGCTCGCTACCTTTAAGGCCGTCTTTTCGGCCGCAAAACCGTACCTACTCTTAGCATTGTTTTCCCGTCCCCTTTCAAAACTACGATCTGCTTTCTCCTTTTTCGAGGGAGAAGGAACTGGAGGGGCTAGAGGCGGAGAAACCTGCTAAGATTTTCTGAGTGCTGTCTTCACTAAATGAACTGACGGAAGGGCAATCAGAGAGGAGAGAAGCAGGATGTTGGGATGAGATATGTCTGCCGATTTTTATAGCAATTCCAGGATGTTCCCTAAGAGTCAGGTATTGCAATGACTGGAAGGCATTTGGGCAGATGGGAAAATGCCTGTCTCCTGGGTGAAGGGATAGTTTATAATTTTTCTCAAACTCAGTAGAAACTGAACCTTTAGGTGTCACATTTCTTGATCAAGATAGGATGTTATTTCCTTCCATGGAAAAGCAGAGACTCAAGGGTGCGAAGATATCAAAGCTATCAAAACAGACGGTGGGAGGATCTTCCAGGAAACACAGAAGAGACTTGCCCTCGTTAGCAAAGAAGATGCAGGTTCATATTAGGGTCACACCAGGACCAGAAAGTGGGGAGCAGAGGAAGCATCGCAGCGGCACCGTGGGCCTCGTGGCGGTGGAGTGTGGTTCACACTGCTCCACGTAAAAAGAGGCAGTTCTGGTAACCTGAACAGTTGTGTTGTTTCCTCAGAGTTAAGCTTCTTTCAGTCTCTGCTTCTACTTGATCTGCCTTCGTGTGTCTTGCATTCAAAATTGTATTGGATTTTGCTAATTAGGTTATTCACCATATGTTATGTAAAATTGGGCAGAGCTTCCAGAGCTAGCCTATTAAGTGTAGCCCTTTGTCTACAGCGTATTGCTGGCCAGAGAAGCAGGGTCGCATGGCACAACGCATGGCTAAGGGCAGGGCAGGCACTTAAGACTTTCATAGACCCCAGAACTGAAGATTTATCACAAACAGATATCTAGAAATTAACAGAGTCTATGGAATTACCTAATGTAGTAGCTCTCCAAGTGTAACCCTTGGATCAGTATCGGTAGCCTCACAACACCTGGGAATTTGTTAGAAATGCAAATTCTCGAGCCTCGCCCCAGGCTTACTGATTCTGAAACTCTGGGGGTGGGGCCCAGCAATCCGTTCCACAAGCCCTCCCTGAGGCTTGCTCAAGTTTGAGATTCACTGATGGAAGGCAAAGGCTTCAACCGTACACAGAGAAAAATGTGTGGTGTTAGGCTGCTCAGGGCTTTTTTGGAGTTTTTTTCTTTTTTCAAATTAAAAATTTTTTTTTTAATTGTGGCAAAAAACATAAAACTTACCATCTTAGCCATTTTTAAGTATACAGGTCAGTAGTGTTAAGTATATTCACATTGTAGTGAAATCTATCTCCAGAACTTTTTAATCTTCCAAAACTGAAATTCTGTATTAATGAAACAACAACTCCCATTTCCCAATTGCCCAACCCCTGACAGCCCCCATTCTACTTTCAGTTTCCATGAGTTTGACCACTCTCGATACCTCATATAAGGGAAATCACACAGTATTTGTCTTTTGGTGACTGGCCTATTTCACTTAGCGTAATGTCCTCAAGTTTCATTCATGTGTGATGTGTCAAAACTTCCTTTTTGTTTGTTTGTGGTTTTTTGAGGAAGATCAGCCCTGAGCTAACGTCTGCCACCAATCCTCCTCTTTTTGCTGAGGAAGACTGGCCCTGAGCTAACATCCATGCGCATCTTCCTCTACTTTATATGTGGGACACCTGCCACAGCATGGTATGCCAAGCAGTGCCATGTCCGCACCGGGGATCCAAACCTGCGAACCCCAGGCCGCCGAAGCGAAACATGCGAACTTAACCCCTGTGCCACCAGGCCGGCCCCAAAACTTCCTTTTTAAGGCTAAATAACACTCTACTGGATATATATACCACACTTTGTTTATCTATTCATCTTTCACTGGACGTTTGGATTGCTTCCACCTTTTGGCTGTTATGAATAGTGCTGCTATGAACATGGTTGTATATGGTTGTACATATCTCTTCGAAGTTCTGCCTTAAATTCTTTTGGATATATACCCAAAAGTGGGATTGCTGGGCCATAAGATAACTCTATTTTTTTTTTTTAAGATTTTATTTTTTTCCTTTTTCTCCCCAAAGCCCCCCAGTACATAGTTGTATATTCTTTTTTGTGGGTCCTTCTAGTTGTGGCATGTGGGACACTGCCTCACCGTGGTTTGATGAGCAGCGCCATGTCCGCGCCCAGGATTCGAACCAACGAAACACTGGGCCACCTGCAGTGGAGTGTGAGAACTTAACCACTCGGCCACGGGGCCAGCCCCAAGATAACTCTATTTTTAATATTTTAAGAAACGACCTAATGCTTTCCATAGCAGCTGCACCATTTTACATTCCCACCAATAGGGCACAAGGGATCCAATTTCTCCACATCCTCAACAACACTTCTTATTTTCTAGTTTTGGGGTATTTTTCTTTTCTCTCCAAAGCACCAGTACATAGTCGTATGTACTAGTTGTAGGTCATTCTAGTTCTTCTATGTGGGATGCAGCCACAGCATGGCTTGATGAGCAGTACATAGGTCCGCACCAAGGATTGGAACTGGCGAACCCTGGGACCCCGGGCTGCCAAAGTGGAGCATGCCATCTTAACCACTCAGCCACAGGGCCAGCCCCAGGTGTTGTTTTTTTTTTTTTTTAAATAGCAGTCATCCTAATGGGTGTGAGGTGATATCTCATGGTGGCTTTGATTTGCATTTCTCTAATGACTAGTGATGTTGAGCACCTTTTCATATGTTTGTTGGCCATCTGTACATCTTCTTTGGAGAAATGTCTATTCGAATCCTCTGCCCATTTTTTTTACCCTATAGTTAAAAGTACAATGTATTCACACAGCAAATGACATAATCTAACAACACAAAATCAAGAGAAGACACTTGAATATTATGTTAAGAAACTAAACAAGAAATTAGCAAATACATAATGCATAAATGTGCCTTATTAGTTCAATGCTGATTATCTTTTTCTTTAAATTATTTTTATTGAGGTCATATTTTTTGCCCATTTTTTAACTGAGTTAGTTTGTTGTTGCATTGTATAAATTCTTTTTATATTCTGGATATTAACCCTTTATCAGATATATGACTTGCAAATATTTTTTCCCATTTTGTAGGTTGCCTTTTCACTTTCTCAGTTGTGCCCTTTGATGCACATAAGTTTTTAATTTTGATGTAGTCCAATTTACCTATTTTTACTTTTTTTTTTTTTTTTTTTTGGTTAGGAAGATTGGCCCTGAGCTAATATCTGTTGTCAATCTTCCTCTTTTTGCTTGAGGAATATTATTGCTGAGCTAATGAGCTAACATCTGAGCCAGTCTTCTTCTATTTTGTATGTGGGATACTGCCACAGTGTGGCTTGACAAGCAATGTGTAGGTCCACACCTGGGATCTGAACCTGAGAACCTCAGGCAACCAAAGCAGAGCGTGCAGTCTTAACCACTCCACCACCAGGCCGGCCACCCTATTTTTACCTTTGCTGCCTATACTTTTCATATCATATCCAAGAAATCATTGGAAGCTTTTCGCCTATGTTTTATAGTTTTAGGTCTTACATGTAGGTCTTTGATCCATTTTGAGTTCATTTTTTATGTGATGTAAGATAAGGGTCTAACTTCATCCTTTTGCTGGTGGCTATAACCAGTTTCCCCAACACTGTTTGTTGAAAACACTGTCCTATCCCCATTGAATGGTCTTGGAATCCTTGTTGAAAATCATTTGACCATCTATGTATGGGTTTATTTCTGTGCTCTCTATTCTATTCCCTTGCTCTATATGTCTCTCTTTATGCCAGAACTACCCTGTTTTGATTACTGTAGATTTGTAACAGCTTTTGAAATCAGGAGGTGTGAGACCTCCAACTTTGTTCTTTTTCAAGATTGTTTTGGCTATCCTGCTCAGGAGTTTTTCATGTCAACAGTTAGAAATTAGAAGATCTTGCATGAAAATCAGGATTCTTCATCTCTTGAAAAAAATCAATAAATACAGCAAATTCTGGCAACAAATAGCCAGAATCATGAGTGGCTGCCAGGCGCTCTCCAGTTTCCCACTGTCTCCACCCACTCGCTTATATAACCTGTCTGGCCCCCTGAAGGCCCTTCTTTCTTGGAGACTTTGAGACTTCTGGTCTATGGGAAAGACAGCTGGAGCCAGAGGACCGACCTGGGGAGGCTGCAGTGGTCTGGTCCAGAGATTCGCTCAGAAGGAAAAGTAGAGAGTTCTGGGAGACAGCATAACTAGGAAACTTTATTTTGTTTTTAGTTTTTTGAGAGGGGAGAGAGTGGGAGGGGGTTGGAAGGGATGTCAGGAAAGACCTATCTGAGGAAAGGAAAGTAAACCAAGTCCAGAAAGATGAAAAGGAAACAGCCAAGTGAAGACTTGGTGGGAGAATACTCTAGGTCTCTGATGTAGATTCAGGAAAGAGCATGTGAGAAGCCCTGCAGCAGGGCCTTTAGCATGTCCTTTCAGGCGTGATGAAGTCCAGGGGAGCTGAAGAGTAGACAGTGAAAGGAAAATATCGATGAGATCTGAGCAAGGCTCAGATGGGAAACCAGTTAGGAACTGTATGTGGGTTCACCCTATATTCAATGAAAAACCCCTGAAGAGTTAGCCAGGGAATACCCTTATTAGATTTTCATTTTATGAAGATCACCATGGCTGCTGTGAGGAGGAATGGGCGTTGGGGGGAGGGCAAGAACAGAAAGTGGAGAGCAATGGAGAGTTTACTGATGGAGCACAGAGGATGCTGGCAGCCGGGACAAGAAGAGAGAGGTGGACTGGGTCAAGACATGTTCTGGAGGCGGGATCAACTGGACAAGACATACTCTCTGTAGGCAGACCTACGTCAGATGCCAAGTGTTAAAAGTCACTTAGTGGAGATATGACCAAACCCAGTGAGCTACAAATTCAGTTGCATGTTTCATATATCCGAAAACTTCTCACTGCAAGCACCTGCAACTGCCTGCAGGCTTTCTCTGTCCCCAAGAGTGTGCTCTGCCTGCATGCAGGCCAAGAGTGAGGGGGTCTGCACCCCAGGGAGCAGCAGTGAAACGCCATGAAGAAGTGGATGGGTGAACTTGTTTCTTCACCCCTGGCAGGAAACCACTTTGAAGCGGGTACTGCAGTATTTCCCAGAGGCTCTCTGGGGAGACTGAGCCCCAGCTGCCCAGAGGGGTAACCTGCACACTGGCTTCCTTCCCATCCCTGTCTCACTTCCCTTCCCTACTGGCGTCTCTTGGGATCATCTCCTAAACAAAGGACTCGCACTCAAATCCTTGTCTCAGTGTCGGCTTCTGGGGAAATCCAGCCTAACGCACTCCTCCTATTTTCTAATGATATCATTTTATTTCTCTTTTTAGATAAGTTAATAACTCCTACTGCATCCCAACTTTTTAATGTCATGGCTTAAAGATTAAATCATATTTGCAGAGCACACTGGGGTACACTTAAGGTCTATGAGAGGCGTGGTGAAAAAAATCATTACGTTTTCTTTATAATTATATATGATAAGAAAAATAAAGAATAGAGTATTGGGGAAAATAATACTGACTTTGGCTAAATATTCAAGTGAAATATCTTTAAATTTTTCATGAGAAACTTGAGCATGTTTCTGTGAATATTACCTTTTTGACAATAAGTTTCATGATAAAATAGATATATATAGTTTCTGATTAAAAATTTTTAATGATAATCTTTTCAATTCTCCTGGTAGCCACACCTATAATTGGCACACCAGTAGAAAAGTTCTGTTCTGTACATCACAGTGTAAAATGCTAATGCATCCATAAATTATACCCTACAATTTACTTTAGAATCTCCACCTATAATTTACACTTTATTGTTTTCCACTCCTGCTTTTAGGACTGGTTACCTTCTAGCACGAAGTGTTGATTTCATAGCTTGACTCTCTCAAGCTTCTATTTTCTAAGAGTTTGGGGATAGACACTGTAACCCTAAGTACTGACATTCAGACCACTGATGGTTCATGTTAGAACTTTTATTTCAATTCAGCAATTCTTATTTGTGTAAATCAAGGATGTTGTGATGGTCTCTCCTGAAATTTCTTGTAAACATATTACAAAGAAAGCCACAGGAAGCCCTTCTAACTTATCCTGCCTTACCTTCCAGCACTTCTTCATCCCCAGCCTTGTCCCAGCAATATTGACCACTCCCTGCTCCCCAGTACTCTAGAGAAATTGATAAGCTATCCCTGCTAAGCCCTAGCCCAACTGCTATACTCTATTGCATTCCTTGATGTTCATGCTATTTTCTCTGGAATGTTCTTCTTTATTTTCTCCCTAATTCACTCTTGCCTCCTCCAATCCATTCACACTACAGCTAGCAAAAATATTTCAAAACACAAACCTGATCCTGTCACTCCCCTACTTAATTCCTTTCAGGGGCTTCCACTGCTCCACCAATTAAGATTGAACTCATTGTTTAGTC
This sequence comes from Equus quagga, assembly GCF_021613505.1. Taxonomy (NCBI): domain Eukaryota; kingdom Metazoa; phylum Chordata; class Mammalia; order Perissodactyla; family Equidae; genus Equus; species Equus quagga. The sequence goes on from NC_060272.1 coordinate 130,361,930, forward strand.
TTACTTTTAGAGAAGATCTTCTCTCTCTCTAATCTCATCTACCACTCTCTCCTTGCCTATCCACATACCCAAACCCAGGGGCTTTCTTTCAATTTCTTGAACCCACTCAGTCAAGGTTTTGGGTTGGAAGCTAGAAAACTACTCTAGCTAACTTAAAGATTGATGGCTGCCCTTGGTACCATTCCCAACCCATATGAGTCCTGTACACCCAGGCCCTCCACCTCACAATGACAGATAGTTAATAGTAACTCCCAGAACAGGAGGGCCTGGGATCTTGGCATTGTCAAGCTCAGCTCTTCCCACTGGTCTGGTAGGAGGAACATGGCTGTAGGAGCCCACATGGACACCTGTATCCCACATTCTCCAGCACCTTGGCCTGTAGCCAGATAAAAATCAGAGATGCTCTAGGTCTCCTCTGGCCGGCACATTTATTCATTCATTCAACATTTTTTTTTTTTTTTTGAGGAAGATTAGCCCTGAGCTAACTGCTGCCAATCCTCTTCTTTTCGCTGAGGAAGACTGGCCCTGAGCTAACATCTGTGCCCATCTTCCTCTATTTTATATGTGGGACGCCTACCACAGCATGGCGTGCCAAGTGGTGCCATATCCACACCCAGGATCTGAACCAGCGAACCCCGGGCCGCCGAAGCAGAAGGTGCACACTTAATCACTGTGCCACCAGGCCAGCCCCTCAACAAGTATTTTTGAGCACCTTCCACATGTCAGGCGTTGTTTTAGATGCTGGGGCTACCACAGTGAACAAAACAAAGTTCCTGCTTTCAAGGAGCTTACAATATAGTAGGGAGAGGCAGACCATAAATAAAGAAAGATACAGGTCATGCGGGGATGAATGCTGTAAAGAAAAAGCGGGACAGAAAGGGATGAGGATATTTTGTGTGTTGTGGAAGGCCTTTTTTGAACACAGACCTAAAAGAAGAAGGAAGTCATGTGGATATCTAGATGAGACGGGAAACCATCAAAGGATTTCAATCAGAGGAGTGACTTTTTTTGAGCCCTGCCACCTCCAACCACCCCAGAGTGCCATATTTTTAAAGGATCATTCTAATTATTTTATGGCACAGGATCTTGAAGAGAGGAAATGGTTTACAACTCTGCAGTTTCTTCCAACCTTGATGTCTGTGTCCATTCAAGAACCGCTTACAGTGCCTCCTCTGTACCAGGCCGTGAGCTGGGGGTGGAGGGCAGAGAAGTCAGCAAGCCAGACACAGCCCTCCTGTTAGGGAGCTTTCAGTCTGGTGAGCGCAGCTCGCGCACACACTCACCTCTCACACACTTGCCTTCACGCGCTCTACTCTCCTGCACCTGTCGGTGTCCGTCCTGCCAGCCTTCAGATGCTGACCGAGCTGCTCTTTCTCCATTTGTCTTTCTCCTTATACTTCAGCCTGGAGGCGCGGTCCCATCTTCCTGACCATGGTTTGGCTCCTCTTGACAACAAATTTGTATGTCCAGATTTTCACACTATTCAGACAACCCTGGGACTGTCCTACCTTGTCACTCTTTTCACCACCAAGGCTCCAGCTCTGCTGTCAAAATAACATGGTTTAAATTTACTCCTTCTTTCTTCACCCTACTTTCAACCAGAGTAAAACATCTATTTACATAGAATAATATCACTCTAAATGATATGGCCTGTAACAAAAGTTTAACTACTCTCCAAAGAACTTTTGACACAGAAGAGACCTCGCTTCCCACCTGTGTGACTTCTCCCTGATGTCTTTTTTGTTTGTTTGTTTATTTGGCTGGGAAAGAGTCACCCTGAGCTAACAGCTGTTGCCAATCTTCCTCTTTTTTTTCCCCCCACCCCAAAGCCCCAGTACATAGTTGTGTATTCTAGTTGTGGGTCATTCTAATTCTTCTGTGTGAGCCGCCACCACAGCATGGCTACGGACAGACGAGTGGTGTGGTTCCACACCCAGGAACCTAACCCAGGCTGCCAAAGTAGAGAGCCCTGAACTTCAACTGCTAGGCCATCAGGGCTGGCTCCTCTCTGATGTCTTAGAGATAGGGGATATGGCATACATACGTGATCGAGGCGAAAAAAGAACAACATTTTTTAGGAATTGTAGATTTAGCCTTTCTCTCTATGGTAGTCTATGACTTTTCTAGACCCTTTGAGTCTCACCTCTCAGAATTCTCGCCCTTGTGTGCTCCCCTCCCACAGTGACTCTGGACTTGGCCAAGAGACTGGCTTTGGCCGCTGGGCCATTAACAAGTATGATGTGAGCAGAGCCTTAATAAGCACTTGTACATCATGACTATGCTCCTGGGCTGCTCCTCTTCAGAACCCAGCTGCCAGGCGGTGAGAAGCCCAGCACAGCCACGCGAAGAGGTCACGTGAAGGAGAACTGGGGTCCCGGCCAGCAGACAGCCTGTGAGCGACCCAGCTTGGAAGGATCCTCCAGCCCTAGTTGAGCCATCCCAGCAGTCACCACACAGAACAGAGACAGCTGTCCCTGAGAAGCCTTGCCCTAATTGCAGAATTTTCAGCAAATAAGTGATTGTCGTTACTTTAAGCCACCAGTTTTGGGGGCAGTTTATCACACAGCATTAGATAACCAGAACAGTTTCTTTTCTTTAAAAAAAAAAGAGGCACTGTTCCTACTGTATGCTGGAATTCTTCTTCTTCTTCTTCTTCTTCTTCTTTTTTTTTTTTTTTGAGGAAGATCAGCCTTGAGCTAACATCTGCTGCCAATCCCCCTCTTTTTGCTGAGGAAGACTGGCCCTGAGCTAACATCCGTGCCCATGTTCCTCTGCTTTATATGTGGGATGCCTACCACAGCATGGCTTGCCGAGTGGTGCCATGTCCGCACCCGGGATCCAAACCAGTGAACCCCGGGCCACCAAAGCGGAACGGGCAAACTTAACCACTGCACCACCGGGCCAGCCCCTGTATGCTGGAATTCTTAAGACTGAAATGTCAGAACTTTGGGTCAAGGTCCAACTTCCCTATAGAGAGATGCCTTATATACTGTGTAATTGTTCATTTAATGTCTGTGCCTCCATTCATCTGAAAACTCTGTAAGGGAAGCGATTACATCTGCCATGACCTAGAAAAGACCCTAGCACATAGTAGACACTCAATCAATATTTTAGTAAATCAATATGTTGATTTACTAGCTATATTAGTGCCTCAGCTTGAATGGGATAGTAATTCTTATGACCACTATTACTATTAGCAAACACATAATGTTTACTGCATGTAGACACTGTTCTAAACACTTTACATGTACTAACTCATTGAGTCCCCCAGTAGCCCTATGAGCTAGGTACTATTACTAACCCCTTTTACAAATGAGGAAACTGAGGCTCAGAAAGTATGAGTAACTTGCTTGTTGAGGGCCAGGATTCAAACCCAGGGAGTCAGTTTTCAGAATCCATATTCGTGTGGTTTTTTTTTTTTTTTGGGGTGAGGAAGATTGGCCCTGAGCTAACACCTGTTGCCAATCTTCCTCCTTCTGCTTGAGGAATACTGCCCTTGAGCCGCCATCATGGCAATTCTTCTCCATTCTCTATGTGGGATGCTGCCAAAGCATGGCTGGAAGAGCCGTGTATAGGTCCACACCTGGGATCTGAACCTGTAAACTCCGGGCTGCCAAAGTGCAGCACATGAACCCAACCACTACACCACTGGGCCAGCCCCCAGAATCCATATTCTTAACCACTACGCTGCCTTTTCCCATTTCGTATCGTAGGTCTGGCAGTGCCATTGCTGTTGAAGTACAAACAAAATAAGGTTACATACTAGAAGATATAGAGCATCTTCATCACGATGAAGACATCACTGTGACTATGCAGGTACAAAGCTGCACGTAGGAATTAAGTTCCAGCTCTTTACAGTGTCAATGACAACGGGAAGATGACAGTCAGGAATGAGAAGTGGGGCTGGCCCGGTGGCACAGCAGTTAAGTTCATGCACTCCGCTTCAGCATCCTGGGATCACTGGTTTGGATCCTGGGCATGGACCTGCACACCACTTGTCAAGCCATGCTGAGGCAGGCGTCCCACATATAAAATAGAGGAAGATTGGCCCAGATGTTAGCTCAGGGCCAGTCTTCCTCAGCAAAAAGAGGAGGCTTGGCAGTGGATGTTAGCTCAAGGCTAATCTTCCTCAAAAAAAAAAAGGAACGAGAGAGGTGGTGACACCCACCGGGAAGAAAGACCCTTCCACTAGGCCCCACCACCAAGCCTCTAACTCTGCCAGCTAAAATGACTGAACCCCAACCTGAAGCTCAACTCAACCCCAGCCCCTCTACAGGACTGTAAAGAGCCCTGAGTCAGTACTACTGGCTCCGCACTGAGTCTCTTTTAATGCCAGTGCTACTGTGATCTGTGTCCGAGTCTTCCTGATACTCAGAACAGAGCCCGATGGCAAAGGCCCACCCTGGCACCATCACCAGCCCTGCCTCTGCTCGGAAGGACAGCCTGGATGTGGGAGCCAGGACCTAAGCTTAGCACTCTCAAGGTCACCTGCAAACTGACCTCCCAGTTTGAAGAGTGCAGTACTTTCCTGACCCACCACCACCACCACCACCACCAGCAATTGTGTACACACACACACACCCCTGACCTCACTCCCATATTTGGAGAAGACATGAGAAACTTAACATTAAAATATTGAAATGGCAGTTTAACCCATCAGTAGAAGGAATATTTCATAATTGTATTGCTTAATAGTGACAAAAGTGGTGCCAAGTTGGGGAGCAGGATTTTAGGTCTTGGTAATCAGGGGGGCCTTTCTAGAGGGAGTCTTCAAAGTGGGTCTCCTCCATGTGACATTCACTCAATAAATATTTCTCTTTTTTTTTTTTGAGGAAGATTAGCCCTGAGCTAACAACTGCCAGTTCTCCTCTTTTTGAAAAGGAAGACTGGCCCTGAGCTAACGTCCATGCCCATCTTCCTCTACTTTATACGTGGGACGCCTACCACAGCATGGCTTTTGCTAAGTGGTGCCATGTCCGCATCTGGGATCTGAACTGGCGAACCCTGGGCCACCGAGAAATGGAATGTGTGAACTTAACTGCTGTGCCATCAGCCAGCCCCAATAAATACTTCTTGACACCTGCCATTTGCCAATAACTGGCCTGGGGGCAGGAGAGAAAATGGAAGCCCCGACCTTTAGGACAGCACTCCACCTCAGAAGCACGGACTGAACCAGGCGAATTGCTTTTTGCTGTGCTGCCATCAGGCTGTAAGAGGCATCCCTGTGGACTGGCCGCCCTGTCAGCGATGCTGTCACGGACACTGCTCCTCATGTAACACAATGTCCTCTTTATGAGCATCCCTGGGAGACAGTCCAATCTGGTCTCAGTTCCAGGAACAGTTTTACTTCTCCAGAGTAACAGGTTTGTTGTTTTATCTCTGGACACCATGAACTGTGGGATCCATGAGGCTGTCAGCCTAGAGACAAAGTGAGAGCCCAGCTGTAGCAAATGTGCAGGTCATTCCTGCGTGCATTTTTTAGCTTTGTCCCTGGCACCATTTTGTTTTTATCCATGTTTTTATTTAATTCGTTCTCTGTGCATTTAATTTATGGCAGGGGGTGGTGTGATTTTTTGATTTTTGGGGTTTTTCTTGTATCCTTGGAAATGGTTATGAATTCTTTCTGGAAGAAGACACGGTCATCAATGTTTATAATACATTATACGTATTTTCATAAATGCTGCGATAGAGGTTGTCCACAGGGTGACGTGGGCACACGAGAGGCTTTATAAATCACTCAAGAGCATTAGAGAAGACCTTGCTTAGGGGTTGTTGCTTGAGTTGTTTTTTCTCTTATTTTGCTCTTTGTCTTGTTGAGGATGTTGTAGAATTTATTGACAATATGACAATTGTTAAAATTAAGTTGTTGCCAAGTGCAAGAAGATACTAAAAAAAATCTTTCAGAGTAGATTTTTACATCATATCATGGGTTTACAGGACACCACAGAAATTATTTACAACAAGTCGAGGCTACTTCCACAAGAGTTTCCTTTCATCAATTTTTTTCCTGACAAAAAGATCAAGGGGCAAAACAACTCATATCTACATCAGAATTTGTGTGCAAGGAAGGAAATTCACATGGAATATCAAACTTAAGTTAGAGAACAGTTGATAGCAAAGTGAATAAAGAGTTAAAATAATTATCTAGAAGATGTACGTACACAAAATGCCATCAACTGGGTTATTCAAATGAATGAGGACAAACAGGATTTAGGAATTTAAATTATCTAGATCAAGAGTCTCAGATTTGGAAGGGACATTAAAAGTCATTTAGTTCAGGTGCGTGCCTGTGAAGCAGGGTTCTTCCCTAATTCTTCCTTGCACCCTGCAGGTGTATCCCAGCATCGCAGCTTCCCCGGATCGCGTGGTGGCCTGCGTGAGAACAGGGTGCGAGAAAGAATAGTTGCTGACACGCTGTTTTAAGTGTGCTGGATCAGCAGATTATTTTTAAATACACTCAACTTAAGCTCCTTTTTTTAAATCTCTTTTCTTAAGGAAGAGTTCTAGAAATACAGAAGCTCACATTGACAAACTGCATAGAGAGAACCTCAGGAAAGAGGTCAGGATCTCATGGATGAAGCATTCCACAATTTACAAAAGGACAGCGATAAACATGTTCACTGCGTGTCCTTTCACTCTTCAGTAGTATGCAAAATGCAACCAGCTTCCTTCAGGTTGAAAAGAAAGAAAGAAAGAAAGAAAGAAAGAAAAACAACCATTATACCCCATGACCTCCCTCAGCTACCTACAAGGTCTGGCGCTTTAAAGGGAATACCATTCTGTCTTTGCATTGGGGAAAATTGTTGACTTTTAACTTAGAGTGTCTAAATAAAATGCATTACTCTTCCCCACCTTTCCTTTCTTCTTTTTTTTTTTTTTTGGTTTTTTTTTTTTTTTTGAGGAAGATTAGCCCTGAGCTAAATACTGCCAATCCTCCTCTTTTTACCGGGGAAGACTGGCCCTGAGCTAACATCCGTGCTCATCTTCCTCTACTTTATATATGGGACGCCTATCACAGCATGGCTTGCCAAGCAGTGCCATGTCCACATCCTGGATCCAAACCGGCGAACCCCGGGCCATTGAAGCAGAATGTGCACACTTAACCGCTGCACCACTGGCCGGCCCCCTCCACCCTTCCTATTAGAATTTTTTTTAACTTAAAAGCAAAATTATCTGAAAATTGCTCACTGCTAAGAGGAAAGGCTACTCTGAACTCAACAATTAGTCACTCTGACATTTCCCAGAGGAGGGCAGCCCGGGCAGGCAGAAAAACCACCGGACTACAGTGCCAGGCTGGATGTTCCCTGAGGGCAGGAACCAGCTCTGCTTCCGCACAGCTATAAACCCAGAGCCTGGCTTAAAGTCTGGCACAGGGCACATCCATTCATTCATTCAGTAAATACCTCTGCACCAGGCAGTGTTCTAGATACCCGGGAAACATCATAAAATAAAACAAAGACCCCTGCCCAAATGACATTTCAATTCTGTTGGGAAGGCGGTGTGGAGAGAAGAGAGAAGAGACGATAGGTAAATAAGGTGTTACACGGTAAGTGCAATGGAAAAGGAAAAGGAGAGCAGGTTAAGGGGCCTGGGAGTGCTGCGAAGGAGCAGACTGCAATTCTGAGCAGAGTGGACACTGCAGGCCTCATTGAGAAGGTGATAGTGAAACAAAGCCTTGAGGGAGGGGAGGTGTTCGATAAACATGTGTTGATTAAATCAATGAATAGAGCAAAATTAAGGAGGCAGGAACGTTCAAGGCACGTTTGGGAGGATGGTGAGAAAATGAGCTGGGGAAGGGAGGCTGTCGGAGATGAATCCAGGAAGGAGGTGGAAGGCTCACTAAGAAGGACCTGGGTGCAGAGCTACAGGGTATGGATTTACAAAATTTAGAGTTTACAAAGAACTCTCTTACAGTCTCATTTAATTTTCACATCCCTAATAAGGTTAACTTCATCTGCATTTTACTAATAAGGAAACCATGCTCAGAGAAGCTGGGTAATTTTCCCAAGATCACACAGCCAGTAAGAGGCAGAGCCAGAACTTAAACCTGAGCTTCTAACTTCCAACTTCAGGCCTTCCCTACCGCCCTATCCCCTCCCCGAAGAAAAAGTACAGGAGGGGCCAGCCCGGTGGCGCGGGGGTTAAGTTCACACGCTCTGCTTCAGCAGCCCGGGGTTCACTGGTTGGGATCCTGGGTGCAGACATGGCACTGCTTGGCAAGCCATGCTGTGGCCGGCGTCCCACATATAAAGTAGAGGAAGATGGGCACGGATGTTAGGTCAGGGCCAGTCTTCTCCAGCAAAAAGAGAAGGATTGGCAGCCGATGTTAGCTCAGGGCTAATCTTCCTCAAAAAAAAAAAAAGAAAAAGTACAGGTAGCGGAAAGAGAGTTATAAAATACAACACTAAAACATGAAAATGCTCAACGCCAGTTATCAAAAAACACTGGCTTATCACTTAACACAGTTATCAGAAAGACTGGCTTCAAATTCCAATTTGTCCACTTACTGTGTGACTTTGGGCAAGTTACTCAAATTCTCTAATTTTTATTTTCCTATTGATAAAATAGAGAAAATTATGCGGCAGGACTTTTGTGAGACTCAAAAAATTATAACAGAGACCAAGTTCAATTCAACAAACACTGACTGCTCTGTGCCAGACCATGCCTTCATGCCGATGACACCAAGGTGAGTAAGACTTACTTCTGAAGGGCAGAACATGGAAGGGGGAGGAGCTGACCAGCTCAGCCAGGTGAGCAGGGTCAACACTACTAGAGTAAGCTGTGCTCTTAGCACATCCCCTGGACATGATATGACGAAACCAGCACTTTACCTCTTGGTCTTCCTCCCCAAACCCATCAACCCAGTCAAACCACGAGTAAAGCATTAGACAAACCCAAATCAAAGAACACTCTACAAAATACCCGGCCAGGACTCCTTCAGCTGTCAAGGTTATCAAAAATAAGGAAAATCCGAGAAACTTCACAGCCAAGAGGAGCCTATGGAGACATGACGACTAAAAGTAACATGGTGTCCTGGATGGGGTCCTGGGACAGAAAAGGGACATTAAGTAAAAACTAAGGAAACTCAAATACAGAATGGACTTTAGTTAATGATAATAGATCAATCTTGATTCACTAGTTGTGACAACTGTACCATTTTAACATAGATGTTGACAGTAGGGAAAGCTGGGGGCCACATACACAGGAACTTGCTGTACTATCCTTGCAACATTTTTCCATAAAACTAAAAAGTTTATTTAAAAAAATAATAACTGGGGGGGGGGGGCAGCCTGGTGGCACAGCAGTTAAGTTTGCACATTCCACTTTGGTGGCCCAGGGTTTGCCAGTTCAAATCCTGGGTGTGGACCTATGCACCACTTAGCAAGCATGCTGTGGCAGGTGTCCCACATATAAAATAGAGGAAGATGGGCATGAATGTTAGCTCAGGGCCAGTCTTCCTCAGCAAAAAGAGGAGGGTTGGCAGCAGATGTTAGCTCAGAGCTAATCTGCCTCAAAAAAAAACAAAATGTAAAAAAACAATAACTGGGGGCCAACCCCATGGCTGAGTGGCTAAGTTCCTGTGCTCTGTTTTGGTGGCCCAGGGTTTCATCAGTTTGGATCCCAGGCATAGACATGGCACCACTGGTCAGGCCATGCTGAGGCGGCATCCCACATAGCACAACCAGAAGGACCTACAACTACAATATACAACTATGTACTGTGGGGGCTTTGGGGAGAAGAAGAAGAAATTAAAAAAAGATTGGCAACAGATGTTAGCTGAGATGCCAATAAAAAAATTAAAATTAATCGGGGCCGGCCCCGTGGCCGAGTGGTTAAGTTCGCGTGCTCCGCTGTAGGCAGCCCAGTGTTTCGTTGGTTCGAATCCTGGGCACGGACATGGCACCACTCATCGAGTCATGCTGAGGCAGCATCCCACATGCCACAACTAGAAGGACCCACAACTAAGAATATACAACTATGTACCAGGGGGCTTTGGGGAGAAAAAGGAAAAAAATTTAAAACAAACTAAAAAAAAAAAATTAAAATTAAAATTAAAAAATTAAAGTAATAACTGGGGGATGGGAGGTTGAAAGGCAGGAGAACAGCTCATAAAGAAGACTGAACTGTTTGTACTCACAGAGGTAAGGGGAGAACCATAACAAACTGGTGACACTCAAAAAAAGTATTTCCAGTCCCACTGGCCCCACAGTCAATTAAAAACTAAATGTTGCAAGAAATTTAATTTATACAAGCATGAACAATAGCATTTTAGCTTGGATTTCCTTTCCATTTTGTGCTTTCCAATAAGATATTTTCTTTTTTATTTAAAGGAAAAAGGCACAGCAGTTATTCTACACATCCCAAACTAGACTCAGCTTGCCCCTCCCCAGTTCTGCCCCCGCCTCCCCTTTTGGGCTCCCCCTCTCAGGAAGGCATCCCCAGCCATCCTGGTGCCCAGGCTAGGAAGCTGGAAGTCAGCCAGGACTCCGCCCTCTCTCTTCATCCAGTCACCGCGACCTGCAGATTCCACCTCTGTACTGACATTCCCTCCCTCTCCATGTCTACTGTTCATGCCTTACCGCTTCTAATCTGATCTCTCATCATAAAAGCTTCCTAAGAGTCCATCCTTCACGTCAGCGCCCAAATGACTGGTCTAAAATGTAAATACGATCAGATCATCTGTAAAAGGGGGTGCTTTGAGGATTAAAACATGACAACATTTGTAAAGAGTTTAGCACAGTGCCTGACAGGCACACCAAAAAAAAAAAAAAATGTCAGCTGTTAGAGGTTATATAACCCTATCCCCCAAATCTTCCAGTATCTCTCAAAAGCTTCCAAGATAAAATTCAAACTTCTGGCACATTGCTCAAGCTCTTAAGACTTGGCTCCTGACAAGCCTCCAGCCATCTCCAGCTGCCTCCATGGACACCTGCGATCTGATCACATCGTTACCAAGAGTTACGAACACACCACCGGAACAAAATATAATGGAAAGGAAAGAGACCACTCGTGATAGCAACAAAAAGACAGTATCTAGTAACATCTTTAGGAAGAAATGATCAGGACCTAGTTTTAAAAAAAAAATACAATGAAGAAAGTGAATACACAGTTATAAGAACAGTATACCTCGCTCGTGGGTAGGAAGATTCAACATTATAAACATGTTAATTCTCCCAGACTGACTGATACATAAAAGCAATGTAATCACAATCAAAATCACATTGGGATTTTGAGGGGAATCTGCCAGAAATATTCTTAAGTTCATCTGGAAGAATAAACATACTAGAAAATGCCAGAAAATTGAATTATAAAAAGGAGAAGCAATGAGGGGAACTAGGCCTCCCAAACATTAAAATGTATTTCAATGGAAATTTAGTCTACAATAAAAGTGGCATTTCACATTAGTCAGGAAAAATAGAGCATTAAAATAGTGTTAGACAAACTAGCTCGCCATCTGGAGAAAAATAAAGCTCAGTTACTTACAAATAATCCTCAGCCCTTATACCAAAATAAATTCTACCTGTAATAAAAATTGAAATGTAAAAACTGGCACCATGAAAGTACCAGAAGAAAACCTGGGAGAATACATCGATAATGCTGGATTGGTGACGGCTTCCTAAATATAACAAATAAAGGAGAAGGGAGATGGGGAGAGATGGGGAGAAGGGAGGAGAAGAAAAGAAATGCAAAAGTCAAAAAGAAAGCATTAGGGCCAGCCCTGCTGGCCTAGTGGTTAAGTTTGGCACACTCAGCTTCAGCTGCCTGGGTTCAGGTCCCAGGCAGGATTCACACCGCTTGACTGTCAGTGGCCATGCTGTGAAGGCAGCTCACATATAAAAAAGAGGAAGATTGGCAGCAGATGTGAGCTCAGGGCAAATCTTCCTCAGCAAAAAATAAAAAGGAAGAGTTATAACTTAGCTAAAGTTAAAACCTTTATATCGCCAAGATATATATACATATATAGATGTAGGTGCTAAGTCAAAAGCTACAATACACTAGAGAAAATAATTGTGACGCGTGACAGACTAACACCTACTACTTCAGATATAAAAGTGCTATTACAGGGTCCGGCCCCATGGCTGAGTGATTAAGTTCACGCACTCCACTTTGGCGGCCCACTTTTCACTGGTTCGAATCCTGGGCGTGGACATGGCACCACTCATCAGACCATGCTGAGGCAGCATCCCACATGCCACAACTAGAAGGACCCACAACTAAAAGTACACAACTATGTACTGGGGTGGCTTTGGGGAGAAAAAGGAAAAATTTTAAAAACTAAAAAAAAAAAGTGCTATTACATATCATTAAAATAGTGGAGTTACACCACAGAAAAATGGTCCGATAGAAAGAATGGACAGGGCCGGCCCAGTGGTGCAGCGGTTAAGTTCACATGTTCTGCTTTGGTGGCCTGGGGTTTGCCAGTTTGGATCCCAGGTGCAGACATGACATTACTTGGCAAGCCATGCTGTGGTAGGTGTCCCACATATAAAAAAAAAGTAGAGGAAGATGGGCACGGATGTTAGCTCAGGGCCAGTCTTCCTCAGCAAAAAGAGGAGGACTGGCAGCAGTTGTTAGCTCAGGGCTGATCTTCCTCAAAAAAAAAAAAAAGAAAGAATGGACAGTCGACAGAAGAGCTGGTAAACATTTAAAAGATGCTTAACCATATTATTTCAGAAACTCAAATTAAAACAATAGATATCACTTTTTCAAATTTTTGTTTTTTAATTTTGCTGAGGAAGATTCACCTTAGGCTAACATCTGTTACCAATCTTCCTCTTTTTTCTTTTTTTTTTCTTTTTGCTTGAGGAAGATTAGCCCTGAGTCAACATCTGTGCCAATCTTCCTCTATTTTGTATGTGGGTCACAGCCACAGCATGGCTGATGAGTGGTATAGGTCCACACCCAGGATCTGAACCTGGGAACCCAGGCTGCCAAAGCAGAGCACATTGAACTTAACCACTATGCCATGGGGCTGGCCCCTAGATATCACTTTTTAACCTCCAAAATTCGCAAAGACTAAAAAAAAGACAGAATCCTCCATATTGGCAAGACCCACTCACATCTGCTGGCTGCAGTACAAACCCACATGGAAAGCTATTTGTTACAACTTTAAATCTGCATTCACGTTGACCCAGCAATTTCAATTCTAGATGTCCATCTTATATAAATACTCATGAGTACGCAAAGCTGAGTTTGAGACTTTCTCTGCAGCATTGTTTGTAAACCACTGGAAATTGCCAAAATGTTTATCGAGAGGGGAATGGTTAAATAAACTATAGTGCCTTCATACTATCTACTATAAAGTCGTTAAAAATAACAAGGTAGATTTATTTATCCTGATGTGGTAAGATGACAATAAATTAAGTGAAAAGGGTAACTTGCAAACAGCATGTATAATACGATCTCATTTCTTTACAAGAAAAGATTACATACTAAATTACTGCTAATATATTTGTATTTTGAGTAAATAAGAATGCTTCTTAAAAGTGTTAACTCTTATTACTGAAAAGCCATAATATTCATCGTCATGTTTTCAGCATCATTGAGGAAAGTTTCTATAAGGGAAAAATGTCAAACAGAACATACGTAATGGTTTTTTTAAGGCAACTAAGAATCCCTTAATTTTGCTTTACTGTTGGGGTGACACGTTACTACTTCAAAGCCTGCATTGGGAGGAGGCAATTTTATACTTTTCTAAGTTTAATTTTTAAGTAAGTACTACATTCAAATGGGTTAAGCATTCCAAAGTCACAGAAGGGTACACTGTGAAATGTCTCTCTCCCACTCACCTCTCCCCAGCACCCAGCTCTCCCCACAGGCAGCCATATTACAAGTTTTGGGGGTATCCTTCTGAAATATTCTATGCACACAGAAGCAAGCAAGTACACAGTCTTCCTTTTTTTAACCAACTTTTACATCCCTTATTTTATTCTTATTAAGAATTAATCTCACTTAGTGAGGGTGCAGATTTTAAAAGTATTTTCAGTATCTCATTTCACAGCCTTATGGGGCACTCTCAAGGAGGTACCTTATTTGTATCACACTTCCATCTTCCTAAAAGTTGTGGGAATTTCAGTTGGGTTCCTTAGGCCAAAAGAAACACTAAACACAGTAAGATTTATGAAGCAGGCATGGTAACATTGATTGCGGAAACTCTTGGTTGACTCGATATACTCGGTACTGAAGCTTATTTCACATGCTTTGACCAGTGTTAGATTCACAGACACACAGCCCACGTTACAGCAAAGCAGGACCCGTAGGACTACAACCCTACATAACACACAAGCGGTATTTATTATTCAGTTATTGTTTGTTTGCTGCTCTCTATTAACAGTTCACGTTTTCACAACAGCCGGTCTCTCAGCCTAGGATACTCATCTGGATGGTGCAAGGTCCCCCCCACTCAGCACCCCAATACTCTTTATTAGCACTGATCACGCAACTTCTCCTTTACGTGGTGACCTCCTCGTGGGCAGGAACCATGGACTTAATGCGATTTTTACATTACCAAGCCCTCGTTCCCTGCCTGGCAGCATCAGACTTAAGCAACTGCTGGTGAAAAGAAAAAACTATGCCAGAGGTAGCATTTGAGAAGGCAACATCTAAGACTGGGAAAAGTAGGTGTTTGTCAGCCAGAGCAAAAGCAGAGATGACAAAGTGCCTCTGGGAAATTGCAGATAATTCGGTGTGACTGGCCTGCACGGTTTAAATAAAGGAGAGAAGGCTGAAGAGAAACGCATGAGGACGCCTCCAGGGTAAGGTTCAAAAATAGTTTAGCAAGATATACCAGGAGGTGCTTCCCTAGAGCTCTGAAGCCTCACCTCCTGCCACTCCAGCTCCCTTAGCTCTGGCCACGTGCAATTACTTGCAATTCCCTAAAAACGTCATATTCCTCCACACCTTAGCCTTCCCTTGCACTTGTCTGTTGCTGGGAAAGCTCTTCTCCCTTCAACACTCAGCTCAACCGCCCGTTTCCCAGGGAAGCTTTCTCTGTCCCATCAGACGAACGCGGGAGCCTCTGCCCAGCTGACCTCTATCTTGTGGGTCCCTTATCGTGCACTGACTGGGCCGGCTCCCCACTGAAGTCTAAGCAGTGTGAACCCGGCTTTTCCAACTTTGCATCTCCAGGTTTCTCGGTGCTCCAATTTGTCGTCTTACTGAGTAAAGAAGACAGCCCCCATTTTCCATTATGCCCCAGTCCCAACATTTGAAAGCCCAGACTCACTTTGCAGACTGTAGATCCAGTTTCCGAAAGTGGGGGGCTGGGGGCGGGGGGCGGGGGACGACGACGGACTTACAAGTTAGGTCAAATAACTGAAACAATTTGTTAGCCACTCTTGGTGCCACTGTGTGTCCCCGGCTCGCCAACCCGGGTGCACGCCTGGCCAGAGCACAGTCCACGGCCCTGCGTGCACCCAGGCACTCGCAGGTTCCCGGGCTGAGCCCGCCCCGGGAGCCGGCTAGGCCGAGGCAGACGCCGCGTGTCCCGGAGCTGAGACTTGCACAAAGAGCCCCTCCGAGGCCGTGGACCAGGCGCGGGAAGAACGCGACCCCAGGCCTGCGCGGCTGCTCTGGGGCCCAGGCCCGGCTTGCTCAGCATTTCCGGCTCGGCGGCTTCCCAGAACCTCGGGGCTAAGGAACCGCGCCGGCGAGGGGCCGCGGGAGATGCCCGCCCGGCCGGGCCGAGCACTCCCGTCCCCGCGGGCCGCCCCACCGATTTCGGGACTGATGCGCAGCGGCCCCCGGGCAATCCCCGCTGCCGCCCGACACTTCCGCCCTCTCGGGCCCACCGGCGGAAAGAAAGGGCTCCAGAAAGTTCGACAAGCGCCGGGAACCCGGGCAGGCGCCCACCCCCACCAGGCCCTTGGGCGCAGCCCCTCCCGGCCCGAGCGCCCACGCGCCGTTGCCCGGGTAACCGCGGGGCGGTGGGAGCGCCAGGCAGGGCGGGACTTCCGGCGGGTGACGCGCCCGGGCTCGGCTACAAAAGACCGCGGCTGCGGCGCGTCGGGGGAACTTTCCAGAACGCTCGGTGAGAGGCGGAGGAGCAGCGGCTGCCCGAGCTGCGCACAGCAACGCGCTCCCTCTCGCTCCCCCACCCCGGCCTCGGCCCGCTCACCGGTGAGTGTCGGCAGCCCGCCTCCCCGGGGCTCCCCACCAGGCCGGCGCTGTCGGCGGCGCCGGGAACCGGATGGAGCCGCGGTCGGGGGCGGTTGGCCCCCGCGTGGGCGGGAGGGCTGTCGGTCCCCGGCTCCACGGTTCCCTCCCTGGAGGGCCGGGGTAGTGCCCCGGCGAGCCGGCCCGAGACCTTCCTGAAGTTTCCCCGCTGCCCATCCGGCCCGAGGTCCCTGAGGCCCCGCCGGCGGCGGCGGCTGGCCCCGGCGCCCCTCGGCCCGCGCGCCCGGGGTGGGCGAGCTTTGCGCGCACGCGCGGACGAGCCGCGGGGCGAGGGGCTGCGGGCTCCGCTTCTCCGGCCTCCTCTCCTTGTCTTTGTTGAGCCCTGGGCTTCCCCTCCCACCGCTCGGTCCAGGCTGGGAGGGAGAAAGGAAGGAAACCTCAATGGTCGGCGCCAAGTGCAGGGGGAAACCTGACGACGTGTAGACCGCGCCGGCTCGGGGGGCGGCGGAGGGTCGGCGGTCGGAGCGGGGGAGCTGGCCGTCCTGTGATTGAGAAACGGCCCCGGGACTGAGGGGGAGGGGAGCCTGCCTTCTGGCGCTGGCGTTCTTAATCAGTTTCAGAAACCACTCCCTCCCCCCTTGCGCCTCTCCTGTCTTTTTTTTTTTCCCCCTCGGGAGGGGATGGTTTATCAGATTTACCAAAGACAAAGATGATGTAATAACCAGTGGACTGAACCTACTCGTGCTCCTCTGGGTTACTGCTGCCTCCCTGCCGGGGAAGGGACACGGGAAGGATCCAGAGGAGAGTCTGGTTAGTGTGGAGGCTTTCGGATGGGAGAGAGGGAAGCAGCTGCTGGAGGAGGAGGCGCTGGAGTTGTTCCCCCCTGATTGTTAGCTTCTATTGAGTGTGTTAGGACTTAGGGCTGAATTATCAAAGGGATTGCTGCCTTCTCCGTGAACTTGAGGGAAGCCTGTGCTCTCCTAATCAGATTCGGCGGAGAACAGATTTCTCCACCTTAACTCTGATTTTACTAATCAGAGCTGCCAGTGAAAAGTCGGTTAAAAGTGCCTCTTGTTGTTTTAGGCTGTAGACAATGGTGAAGGAAACCACATACTACGATGTTTTGGGGGTCAAACCCAATGCCACCCAGGAGGAATTGAAAAAGGCTTACAGGAAACTGGCCTTGAAGTACCACCCTGATAAGAATCCAAACGAAGGCGAGAAGGCAAGTAGTATGGTCGTGTTCTTAAACGTAGCTGGGTTGGCCTTTGCCGGGGGTGTAGTGTGTCCATTACAACCTGGAGTTGACTGTGTCTAATACAGTGGCTTTGCTTTGTAAATTTTTTTAAGTGAAATTTATTCCCTTTTTTCTCACAGTTTAAACAGATATCTCAAGCTTACGAAGTGCTCTCTGATGCAAAGAAAAGGGAATTATATGATAAAGGAGGAGAACAGGCCATTAAAGAAGGTGGCGCAGGTGGCGGTTTTGGCTCCCCCATGGACATCTTTGATATGTTTTTTGGAGGAGGAGGAAGGATGCAGAGAGAAAGGCGAGGTAAGACTAGGCTAGTCCACCTGCAGCAAATTAAAGTAGCCTTTGGTCCAAGCAAATTCTTGAGAATTCACCTATTTTAAATGCCTGTTTACATGTTGGTGTAATGATGCGAACTGGCCATAAATTGCTGGTTTGATTTGTGGTATAGTTTTTTTAAATGAGATTTGATGTAACTAAGAATAGCTAAGCCAATCCAGTGCTAACAAGTGAGTGCTTTTAAAGCTCTCAAGTGTAGATGACTTTGTAAGGTCATCAAGCATTAATTACAGGAACAAAGAATAGGAACATAATTATAAAAGCCCTTTTTACAAATCTTACTTGACCCCCTCCCCTTGTGGGAGGTACTTATTCAGTCAAGAGAGCGAGTTGATGTTCAGAAACCTAAAACTTTCCTCAAGGCCGGATGTAGCAAGGCAGCAGTCGGTCAGGGTGGGAACACCGGTTCTGTGCCTTTAAATAGCCTGTTGTCTGTTTAATCTTGCTTTGGCTTTTTTATATCAAAGTATGTGTCTTTAGCATTTAATAGAAACGGTTTCTGGGCTGTAGAAATATTGTTCACAGGAGTACAGCGTTCAGGTCAGAACGGTAGTCTTTGTTCCCAGCAGAGTTCATACACACAAACAAGGGCCAGTGGGTGGAGCCCATTTCAGAAGGAATGGGCAAGCCATTAAATTTCACTGTTTAAGATTCAGATAAAATGAAATTGTTGACTCAGTTCTTGAAAGGGGTATGTTTTTATTTATTTTTGAGGAATTTACCTTAAAGTCATTTGCAGTCAAAATCAGTTGCTTAGAATGGTTTGTTTCACAGAATAGTAGTGGTCTTTTTATTATTACTCATCTTGTTTTTAATGCAGAATTATCAGCAAGCTCTCCTGTGTGGCTTAGACCAATGAAAGGTCTTTTTTTTTTTTTTTTTATGTGATACTGGCAAACACTTGCTTAATCAAACTTGAAGCTTTTTTCCTTCCCTGTACTCCAAACTCTTAAGTTAAAGTAAAAGGGGCAGCTTTCGGCGTGCCGGAACCAAGTGGGACTGTATTTGTGATGCATAACCCGAAGGTGGAGCTAGATAAGAGCAGAAGGATCTAGTTAATGGTGCTTCACATCCTTGGAAACTAAAAATGTTCACTTGGCATGTCGTGCAGGAATGTGAGAACTTTTTTCACTTACGCGTAAGGCAGTACTGTTTTGTGGTGGATTAAGTCTTTGTGGAAGAATCACTCCCTAGGAACTTATTAACCATTGGCAGGTGACTTCTTTTCTGTAGTCTCAATGTCCTTGTATGATCTCCACCTTCCACCTCCCTTTCTCAGGTGAGATACATATGGCACTCATTTGTAGCCACTGGCCACATTAAATTTAGATTAATTCACAACAAAAGTAAAAAGCTCCTTAGTCTGCACTAGCCACATTTATGTGCTCAATAGCCACATGTGACTAGTGGCTACTATGTTGGATAGCATAGATATAAAACATTTCCATCACTGCAGAAAATTGTGTTGGACAGCACTATGATAAAGAATATGAGAAAGGGAGCCTTTAAAGAGTCACTGCATTAACTGTGCTGTTGCTGCTGCTTCCTGAATTGGTACCCTTCTGGGAAGACTGAATAAATACATGCGCTTCCCTGGCCCGTCTTGATTAGTTGAAAGTTGATGTGCTGAAGGATTTTTGAATGAAGTAATTGGCCGTGGTGCTCATACCATAGTAAGTGAAAGATTCAAAGAATTATTGGGACAGAAATGCAATTTGAATTAATGTATTGTGAAATGTGCATCTACCTAATAAAAAATGTTTTCTCAAGTGCTTTTGCCGTCTTTGATTGCCGTAATTTATAAAATGGCCACTACTACGTTCTTAGGCAAATTTCTTAATCTCACCCAATTTTCCTCCTCTGGATTTACATCATACTTTGAAGGTCTTGCCTCATAATGTGGCCAGCGTTCTATGCATGTAATAGATGCTCAACAGATGGACCCTGTGAGGCTCTCTTTCCTTATCCATTCCTGTTTTTTTAGTGCGTTGAACTACAAATATGGTGCAGCGTTTTAGATTCTTAATGAGCAATGTTTTGTTCTAGGTAAAAATGTTGTACATCAGCTCTCAGTAACCTTAGAAGATTTATATAACGGTGCAACCAGGAAACTAGCTCTGCAAAAGAATGTGATTTGTGACAAATGTGAAGGTATGCTCTTTTAATATCTTTAACTGAAGCCTTTCTGGATATATAAAACTGACAAATAATACACTGCCTAAAAGAGTGCCAAGTGTGAGGGAAACCACTGAACCTACCAGCTAGAGAAATAGTAGCAAAATTGCAGCACTGTTTTATGTGTATATTTTAACTGCAGTTGGGATCAATCTAACTTGGTGTGCTTTTTCCTCGTATTATCTCTAAAACTTCAGAACCATTCCAGTGGCTTAATAATCTGTCAGTAATTTACACATTGTGCTCTTTTTGGACACGAACCTGTTTCATCTGGAGACATTACTGGCTATGAACCTCTAAGGTTTTTATAAATACCAATTATTTCTTGGAAATATATCATCTTCTAAAGAGAACAAACTCTCCAAAATGTTCTCATCTCAGAGATAGCGTAGTCCTAAGAATTGTGCTTTGGGAGCACATTTAAGATTCAAAATTCTGAAGTAGCTCCTTGGAAAGACAGCGGTTGAGAGGTTTATAGATAACTGAAGCTGATTGCAGCTAAGTTTTATTTAAAAAGCTGAATTGTAGATTCTCAGGGCTCAGCATTCCATCAGACCTTGAAAGTATTAATAAAATGTGGTGTTAGGAACTGTATTATTAAACACAGTTATAAAACTGTTATTAATCATTAATTAAATGATTAAACACATCATTACTGTGTTCGGCACTAAATTCATCCATACTTTGATTTGTTTCACAACTTGTTAGGCCGAGGTGGTAAGAAAGGAGCCGTCGAGTGCTGTCCCAATTGCCGCGGTACTGGAATGCAGATAAGAATCCACCAGATAGGACCTGGCATGGTTCAGCAGATCCAATCTGTGTGTATGGAGTGCCAAGGCCACGGGGAACGCATCAGTCCTAAAGATAGATGTAAAAGCTGCAACGGAAGGAAGATAGTTCGAGAGAAGAAGATTCTAGAAGTTCATATCGACAAAGGTGAGTTCTGAGCCATTTACTCTGAATTCTTGAGAGCTGTGGCAAGTTTCTAGTTTATTAACATTACATTTTATAATTGTGGAAGACTACCCTCAATAGCGTTGTATGTATTATCACCCCAGAGATAGCTCTTAGCTGCGTAATAAATAGTGTGTTTCAGTCCAGACTTTTTTGGTACATCTGTAGGGAATACACTAGGGATCTCCACCCTTAATAGAACCCCTACATCAGTAAATGAACAGCAGTGTTCCAGACTGAATTCTCTTGTATTGAACCATTAGCTCTGAAATTTTTTTGCAGTTAATTTCACAGATTCGTAATATCCTTAGGAACTGCTAGATTAAGGGATATGTGTACTTTTAAGGATTTTGGGGGGATTTAGGTGAAGAATTGGGGGGGTTCTTATTAAAATATTTCCTTAATTTTTTTAAAACCAGTGAACATGTTTTATTTCTTAATTGATTTGTAAGAACTTAGGTTATGAATATTGCTTTTTAAGATGTTTTTTACAGACTGTAAACATACCTGTTAGTTTCTGCCTCTTCGGTTCTAGGTTATAACTATATAACTTTTTTTTATATTATTAGAATTTAATTTTTTATTTTGCCAATTCCTTTATTTGGTCAGTTTATAAAAAAACATTTGAAAGTGTAACACAGCAATACATCTTCATTGTAGAAATTTTAGAAATGTATATAACCCCAGAATAAATTAGAATCTAATTCTTCTACACTGAAATAATCAGTATTATGATAATCTCTTTCAGACTTATTTTGAAATGAAGTTAGTATTGTACTGTACATACTGATAGGGAATTGTTAATATTATATCATCTCATATTAATACATAGACCTGCATTAATTTAAGCCCCTGCAGTAGTATTCTCCCACGTGAATCATGATACTGCCCTCCCTCCATTTCTTCCCCCCTTAATTGGCCCATGTGTAGTAGCATTTGGATTTTTCCCCTCTGGTAAGATGTACCCCCTTGCTTGCTACCAACAGTATGTACTTAGGACGGCGTTAGTTGCCTGTGAAGCCGTTTATGTTGCACTTAACCCATGCTCTTTACAGTAGTGGAACAACCAGCAGAACCTGGCTGAGTTTATTTGCTTCACTAGTGTAACAAGACAGGTACTTTGCCTCATTAATGATTAAAGACAGATTGTTTAGTTTTGTCAGTGTATGATACTGATGTTGTGGTTTAAGTTCTTATTTTTTTTAGAGGTGCACACTGGTATTTGCAGGTTAATTGGTATGTCTGGATTTTGCTTCAGATACAGGGAGGGGTTGTGGATGGAGGTATGATATGTGAAGTATTAATCCTGAGATGGTAACTGCTGGATCCAGACTGATGGCTGTATCGGGATTCATTGTACTGTTGGCTGCGTTTATGTGGGTTTGATATTTCCCATAATAGAAAGCGAAACGAAGTTGCTCTTGTTGGATGACCTTGGTGATCATGGGTTCAGGAAATAATCAGAACTGCTACAGCCTAATGATCTGCAGACACGATATAGGAGTTATATTTAAAGAAAGGGGGTCTGAGTAAGCCCTTCATGAACGGAAACATGGGTCAGAGGGAGAAAGGGGGGAATTTTGGTAAAGTATGTTGGCCTTTAAGAAATTTTTGCACTGTTGGAAAATACTTCTCTCTGTACTTTTGAAACTAACCACAGGGGCTGAAGGAGTGTCCAACAGTAATTATCTTTTTTGTTTTTTGAGGAAGATTAGCCCTGAGCTAACATCTGCCGCCAGTCCTCTTTTTGCTGAGGAAGATTGGCCCTGAGCTAACATCCATGCCCAGCATGGCTTGATAAGCAGTGCATAGGTCCACACCTGGGTTCCGAACCAGCGAACCCTGGGCCACTAAAGTGGAGCGCACAAACTTAACCGCTATGCCACCGGGCCGACCCCAGTAATTATCTTCTTTTAAGGGGGCTAAACAGAACCAATCTTAAACGAAAAGATTAGGGATTTTTAAGTTTTTTAGGTTGTTATATATATATATAGGTTTCCTATATATAAATACTGCCAATACAGTAGGAGAAAGTCTTCATTTATGCTCCTGTTAGACTTAATAGAAATAGTTTGATGTAGGTTCTTTTAAGTAATGAAATTGAAACAGTTCCCATCTATGGTTATAATGTCTGCCAGTCACTGATTTGGTGTCAGCATCACCCTTTTTATGAATCCTCACAACTGCCCAGGCGAGGTAGGTGTGGGGCAGGTTATGCAGCTGGCTTCCCTGGAGGAATCTGCTGGTGGTAAACAGCAGCTCTGAGATTTGAGGCCTGGTCTGTTTGCCTCAAGAGTTTGTTCTCGACTGTAATCACTCTGTTGAGTAAGAAATTGGCCTTACATCATGTGGGCGTTCTTAGCCATTTCTGTAAACTTGAGCATCCTCGAAGACTTGAACGTTTTTTTGTGCGCACACAAAAACATGCCTCTGTGTTTCTTAATAGGTTGAGATTCTGACCTCAGTTGGATGCTGAGGAAGAACATAAAATTACCTTTTGTTTTTAGGCATGAAAGATGGCCAGAAGATAACATTCCATGGCGAAGGCGACCAAGAACCAGGACTGGAGCCAGGAGACATTATCATTGTTCTAGATCAGAAGGACCATGCTGTCTTTACTCGGTAAAACTTTATCATCGACTGCTCAAACTGGTGTCTTGCGTGTTTCGGGTATTTTTTACTTCCTGGAAGCACCTGGAAAAGTATAGCAGGAGACTTAGGCGGTGTATAGTGTCTTTTCTAAAAGGGTGTTGACCATTCATGTTTCAGTCTTAAGAGACTAAAAACAAAAGGATCAGATTTTAGTTTTTGGTCTAAATTTAGGTAAATTGTTACCTAATCTGGAATTGGAGGATCTACTTGAATTAGGAGGTATGAGTAGAAACGGGTAGATTAGGGGAAACATCCCCAGACAGATTTTTGGCCTCAATCTGTGTCTGAGCAGTTAGTTTGAAATAAATGCACTAAAGTTTTCACCGTTTTCAATCTTGAGTTTATGGTAAATTGGGTTGGCTTTTAATTAATGTAAATAAATGTCTAGAACCATCTCTATAAAAAAACTGAAATAGAATATAAATTCAGGCCTTTGGTACGAAATATTTAATACTGTGTCTACAATGAACTTAGAGTGAAGCATAAGAAAGCTTGATGGTTAATAGTGAATGTGTTAAATCGATGGCTAATTTTAAAACATTGGACCACTTTAGGGTTCTGGTAAATCTGTGGGAATGACAGCTGAAGGAACTGGTTTTGAATGAATTATAATAGAAGATTACACAAGTGTCTCAATAATGGGAATTGCTGTCAGGATTTTGATGCTATCATTTGAGGTGAATCCTCAGTTTTTCTGGAGAATATTATGCCGATTAAAGATATGTTATTAATACAGTTTGGAAAAGAAGAAAGTTTAAGCACTAGGAGAAGGAAGTGGACTGTTATTAAATATAAAAAAGATTATTCATAATATGCCAGGCACTTAATGTTGCTTGAGTCATATGTATCAACAAAGAAATTCTTAGGACCGGCCTGTGGCCGAGTGGTTAAGTTCGTGCACTCGGCTTCAGCGGCCCAGGGTTTCGCTGGTTCGAATCCTAGGCCGTGGACACAGCTCATCAAGCCACGCTGAGGTGGCATCCCACATGCCACAACTAGAAGGACCTACAACTAAAAATGCACAACTATGTACCGGGGGCTCTGGGAGAAAAAGGAAAAATAAAATCTTTAAAAAAAAAAAAAAGTAAATTCTTAACTATCCCTTGAGGTTGGCCATGTCCCCTTTATTTAATTTGACAAATCCTAAATAATCTAGGACCTGCCTGAGGTCTGTTTAACTTAGACCATAATGTTCTCTCTCTCTAATGTATTTTTGCTTTCTTTTTGCCTCACTTTTGGGAGAATTTTTTCTTCTCTATGTGAGAAACTAGATTTAAAATTGAATAATGAAACAATTCAAGGAAAGTGATAGAGGCTGCCTAGCAAAGTGTGTAGAAGGATTCTAAAGCCTTGTCCAGAAAACAGGGCTGGCAGGCTCCATCTATTTGTTGCTCTCTGTTTTTAGAGTGGGGAAGAAAGAGCGTCTTTGTGAAAGATACCTTTACTGTTAAGAAAACAGCATTGCCTTCTGTGGTACTTCTAATGATTGGTGATTTGAAAGATCTAAGTATGTGCCGTATTTACATTGATACAGACGAGGAGAAGACCTTTTCATGTGTATGGACATACAGCTGGTTGAAGCATTGTGTGGCTTCCAAAAGCCAATATCCACTCTTGACAACCGAACCATAGTCATCACCTCTCATCCAGGTATGGTGACTGGAGGAGCTGCTCTTTGTATTCAAGTGTTTTCGTTGTCTGCCGATAGCCAGTATAGGCACTGAGAAAACTGATGGTTTACTTGCTCAATTATGTATCCTACCTTGTTAGCTGAAATTGTATGGTCTTGGGTCTCTTTCAGAATCCCCTAGAAAATCCACAAATAAAGGATGACAGGATTGCTTCACATAAATTTACTCCTAGCAGTGAGCTAGGAGTCAGACTCAGCTCAATGGCGCTAACAAATCAGTGAGCTGGGACGCATTCTTCTGTTTGTTATTTTCCCTACCTCGTAAAAATGTCACTGTTTAAGAAAGAACTTGCCTTCGATGTTTTTAGGTCAGATTGTCAAGCATGGAGATATCAAGTGTGTGCTAAATGAAGGCATGCCAATTTATCGCAGACCGTATGAAAAGGGTCGCCTAATCATCGAATTTAAGGTAAGCTATAAACTACTTAAGGAATATTTGAGAATGATCAGCTTACTAAAACCTGATAACAGAATTACATTTTCTGAATGGCAAGAAATACCAAATTTATATTTTTCCTTGTCCAGGAAGAAATAATAAACATTGATCTAATACTCCTCTCCTGTTGAACATTCTCTGTTAACCAGTTGGGATTGGGTTTGTTTGCATCATTATTGGCTAAATTATTTAAAGATTGGTGGGGCAGGGGTGCTTGGCAAGTGGGTATTTTATTAATGGAATGCTGTAACTAGGATCTTCATGTTCAGAAGCACTTTACAATAACAATTGTGGCTTTTTGGCAAAATAGTTCAATGCTTGGTTTGTTAATAGCATGGTTCATAGAGCAACCCAGCCGTTTTCCTCAATCTTAAACTGATTGGTCTCTCACAAATACATTTATTAAAAATATCTCCAGGTAAAAAAGGGCTACGTTTTTTAAGAATGGCTTTGTTTAAATTATATGTTAAAAGATTGGAATGTGTTTTAGGATGGGTTCGCGTGTAAAAAAAAAAAAAAAACTTGATGAATAGACAATGATTGTTAACAGTGCAACTTTACTGGGATCCTTACTCTGGTTCTCAGAGTTTTTGGTGCTATTCCTTTTAGAACGTGTATTCTAACCTGGGACTGGCAGGTTCACCGAAAGATTGTGTGGTTACATGTGTCTGGGGGAAATGGGACAGTAATCTGTCTAAGGAACTGCTGCTGAAGTAAATCAGATTGAACTTGGAGTAATTTCTTTTTTTATAGGTAAACTTTCCTGAGAATGGCTTTCTCTCTCCTGATAAACTCTCCTTGCTGGAAAAACTCCTACCTGAGAGGAAGGAAGTAGAAGAGACTGATGAAATGGACCAGGTAGAACTGGTGGACTTTGATCCGAATCAGGAAAGACGGCGCCATTACAATGGAGAAGCGTATGAGGATGATGAGCATCATCCCAGGGGTGGTGTTCAGTGTCAGACCTCTTAATGGGGCCAGTGACCAACACTCACTGCTGGCATTTTTTATGCGGTAGTGAATGAGTGAAGGACTATAATCAGAATATGCTCACTACTTGCTATTGTTTTTGTTTTAATATTCAACTATAGTAGTGTTTTAAAAGTTAAATGAAGAATAAACTCAAGTATAAAAGCTCTGACTTTGCCCTGTATGTATGATGACTTCAGTGTGCAAGATAAGTTTAATACCTGTAAAAACTACTTTAAAAAGAATTTTCCCCTAGCGTTTGTTAGGCCATACCTTGTAATTGATTTCAGCTGTGTACGTGGACTAGCTTAGACTGAAATGCCAGGTATATGTATTGACTTCAGTGTATGACCCTTCATTGTAAACTATGAAATTAAAACTGTGTTAACTGGCAATCAGACAGAGAACTGACTTTGTAGAGAAGTGTTGGTCTGTATAGCTGTACTCAGTGGGACTCGTTGTGATGCCTCTGCATTTATTCTGTTGCCTCCACTGTACTTGAAGATGGCATGCTATGTGATTCAGCCTGTGGGTCAGTGATGGAAATGACACCTTTCTACAGAAGGGGTTTATCAGATCTGCTGCTGCTTCAGGCCTTGCACTTACAGGACTGCATTCCCTTCTGCTTGTGCCATCTTATTATCATTATTTTTTTAGTATCTGTCTATTTTTCCTTCTCTCTGGACCATGATAAGCCTCAAAAGTAGTGACTTCTGGAGCAGGGTAACTTAGAAGTTAGTCATAAGACCTAGACATGGAGAGTAACGTGCATGTATGAGTTAGGAAGGTGTTCTTTAGGTATATTACAGGCTGGCTTTAAACAATTTATGCTCCAAAGTAACTGTAATTTAATGTTGGTAGTATAACAAATTATGATGAATAGCTTTAATTGTATGTTTAAAATTCATGTTCACAAGCTTAAATCTGGATATCAGAATTTAGGCAATTCTTGCAATGTGTGAATGTCTCCCTAATATACTGATTACAAAGCATTTCCAATGTGTCACCACAGGTTTTTTTTCCCCTAGATTAAAGCATTGGCTTTTCACTAATTAAGATAGGTAACTTTTCATTTAACTAGTTAGAATGAGTAACCAAAAAATAGCTAATTTTAAAGAGGTAGTATTAAACAAGGGTGGGGAGCAAAAGTAGAGAGGTGAGTAATGAGCCCAAAAAGGGGGATTTTAAAAACTTGGCAAACACTGGAATGAGAAGGTGAGAGCCTTTTGCCTTTATCCTGTGTCTGGTTCTGCTGCACCTCCCGTCATCAGGAAGCATAGCATTTCTGGCTTGGAGATGGCCTGCATCTGCAGCTCCCCCCGTAGAGAACACTTGAGTAAAAAAGGAGAGACGGAAACTTGGTGTAAACAATATTCCCAAGCCTTTGGTGTTTCTTGTCGTCGTGACATTCCTAATTGATAACCTCTCCTATGATTCTTGGGTTGTCTTTTTAGTCTGTGTGCCCTCATAGGTTTGAATATGAAGCAGGTATTGAGGAAAGCATATCAAATCAAAGTATTCAAAACAATGGTTATGACAAATTTGTTACTGGATTTATATACAAATTCTAAAAATTTCCACAATGAACCTGTATTGTAATATATTTAGGAATGTTTTAAAAGACATTTTAAAAATTAAAATACAAAAACCCTTACGTGAGGTTTTCAACATTATCATCTATGAGGGAGATACAAATCAAAACCACAGTGAGATACCACTTCACACCTAGTAATCCAAAATCTAATCCCAAATGAAAACAAGTGAGAATGTGGAGAAATTGGAACTTTGTACATTGCTGGCAAGAATGTAAAATGGTAGCTGCTAGGGAAAAATTGGGCAGCTCCTAAAAGGCCAAACATGGAATTATCATATGACCCAGTAATTCCACTCCTTGATGCAGATACTTGCATGTCTTTAGTGTTCACAATAACCAAAGGGGGAACAACCTGTGTGTCTAACAGGTGGAGAAACAAAATGTGTGACGGACACAAAAGGACAAATATTGGGTGCTTCTGACGTGAAGTACAGGCAGGTTTCATGGAGGCGGATCGCTGAGGGCTGGGAGGGAAGGGCGTGCTTGGAGAGGCAGCAGCTTAATCGTTTCTGTTTGGGGTGATGAAAAAGTTTGGGAAATAGTCATGGTTACACAACCTTCTGAATGTAATTAGTGCTACTGAATTGTACACTTATTTAAAAGTGGTTTAATTTTACATATATTTTACCACAGTAAAAACTAATAAAATATAACCTAGAGAGGCAGCAACTGACAAGTTAGTCTTTGTAGTCTAAAAAAACAAAATGCTTCCTAGAACATTGATTATCATCATTTCAGAACTCTGACCAAGGTCGTCACAGACATACCAACGTTTTCACACGAGTGCCATTCCTGGCCCCAGCATGAACTCTAATGCTTTCTCCGTGATGCTTCCCCACCTCATACTTGGAGGGAATAAGTAAGAGACTGATTACGTGCCATGAGGGTGCTCGTGGGATGTGGCAGATCTTTTCTGCGTATGGTACTGGTTCTTGACGTTGGCTACAATTGGAGTTACCTAGGAAGCTTTAAAACATACTGATGCTTTGAGTCCCACCGTTAGGGGATTTTGGTGCACTTGAGCTGGGTGTAGCCTAAGCATTAGGATGGTTATGTACAGCCAAGGTTCAGTGCCACCAACATAGGGACATAGTTGTATTAACCACCTAGGACGGTAATGCCACTGTCAGAATTGCTGTGGAAGGTCAAATAATGCCAGCCCTTGATACTGTAAGTAAGAGTGAAGCTCAGACCAAGGGAGCCTCCCAGCTTAGGTGTACTCCCAGCTTAGGTGTACACTTCATTGCAAGTTCTTTGCAAGTAATGTGGGAAAATGAAGCATAGGCTCTGAAAAGCAGTGAATGAAAATGCTAGCAAGCCACAGCAATACAAAGGTGTGCTTTCAAGGGTTTCTGAAGTCTGGTACCTGTATCAACTAATTTGGTTATCTCAGCAACTGAGACTGAAAAAAAGAAACCACCAACTTTGTAGATGAGGAAACTGCTCTCTTGCCCCCTGGTTCTCAAATTTGAGCAGGCTTGCTGAGCCCCACTGCCCCACAGCTGCTGGTTCTGTAGGTCTGGGGCAGGACCTGAGAATTTGCCTCCCAACAAGTTACCAGGTGACAGAACTGTTCTTGTGGCCCAAGGAAAAAGAAATGATAGCAAAGACGAGAATTCAGATTCTTGTATTTCAGTGCTCTTTCTACTCACCTCGCTGCCTGTGGCCAGTTTTCATAAATAAGTTTTAACAGGATGTGGGGAAACCATCCACGGGTTCTTTGCCTCTGCCCAAACCTAAAGATGGAGAAGAAACTGACAGCGACTAGATTCAAAGCGAGAAAAGGAATTGAGATTTGGACTCATGCCTGGTTTTCAGTGAGCTCCGTGAGCAAGGTGGTAACCTCTGGACACCTGTTTCTTCCTGTGTACCATAGGAATCCTAGGCTGTGCCTCAGCAAGCGGCTGAGGACTAAATAAGGCTGCTTACATAGGGAGGGCGGGCTTGGTCAACCCTGTTTGTTAGCGGGAGTAGTACAAGTTGGAAACAAAACCAGTGAAGAGGGTACTGAAGTGCACTTGAGACTATATACTTAAAAAGTTGCCCTGAAACACCGTTAGGTCGTCCAATGTTTCCCAGAGTCATTAATTCAACAACTGAGTGGGAGGGAGGACAAACGTCCTTACCCTCACGGAGTTAACTTTAATGCCGCGAATTTGCAGTGCTGGAGAGGCGTATGTGGTGAATGGGTGGGCTGAGCAGAGCACATCCCTGGGAACGCAACACACGCCTCCAGCAGGGAGTTCGCCATGACTGCCTCTGCCACCGGCCCTGCGCTGGAGAGGCCAATATCATGATGTGATTGCCAGGATGTGAAGGGACAAGCAGCCCAGCAGTGCTGGCTGTTACTCGCCTCCCGCACCCGACAGGTGGCTCCAGTGAGGCGCCTGTCCCCAGCTCCTCCGCGCCCCCCCCCCCTCCCCCAGCTTCTGTGGAGAGATGGCCACGTGGGCCTTCAGAAGGAAAGCCAGGCACAGAGTAAGGGGAAGTGCCATTTCCACTTTTGAACAAAGCAAGTCACAACAAATGAAGGAAGTTGTAGACAGATGCACAAGGGTTACCTGGGAAAGGCAGATTCATTTTCTTTTTCACCTTTGCGTTGTTACATCAATGCATTACTTTATTAAAAAGAAAATAGATATACTTAACAGCTCCCAATCCAGGCCTCTCCTCTTGGCCTGGTCTCCCAACGCTGCCATTTGTCCAGCACATGCCTTACCGCCACGCCCCACTGCAGGGCCTCGAAAGGCTCCTTCTGTAACTTAGATCCCAAGCCCTTCGCCACCAGCTCCTGCTGGTCCTTCCATGGCCAGCTGCTCGGGAAGCCTTTCCTAACTCAGCAGGCTGGACTAGGTGCCCTTCCTCCCCTTACCAAAAAAACCTCAGGAGTTTCTCTTACCCCACTATTTTAATTGTTTTGTTTTAGTAAGATTGGCCCTGAGCTAATATCTGTTGCCCATCTTTTTATTTTTCCCTCCCCAAAGCCCCCCAGTACATAGTTGGATATTGCAGTTGTGAGTGCCTCTGGTTGTGCTATGTGGGAGGCCGCCTCAGCATTGCTTGATGAGCTGTGCCATGTCCGCACACAGGATCCGAAACGGTGAACCCCTGGCCACAGAAGCAGAGTGCACAACCACTTGGCCACGGGGCTGGCCCCTTAATTACTCTAACTTGTGCTTTTCTTCCCTACCTGATGACAGAAATTGGTCTCTTTTTTTTGCTGATTTTATTGTTTGGTTATATTTTTTTTCAGTTATTTCATTGAGGTCATACTGGTTTATAGCATTGTGTAATTTCAGGTGTCCCATTATTATTTTTTCAGTTTCTGTATAGACTGAATCGTGCTCACCACTAATAGTCCAATTTATATCCGTCACCATACATATGTGCCCCTTTACCCCTTTTGCCCACCCCTCCAACCCACTTCCCCTCTGGTAACCACTAATCTGTTCTCTTTATCCACCTGTTTGTCTTCTAACTATGAGGGAAATCACGCAGTGTTTGTCTTTGTCAGACTCATATGAAACAGGTCTTTTTTAACCGCCCTCCACACTGTGCAGAACAGAGCAGGCACTTGATGAGAATTCCTAGAACAAATCAGCGAACACAGGTTGACTGGATTCTCGCTCTCCGTGAGCCTTGGCACGAAGTATCCATCTCACAACTGCCCGCTCACCAGCTTGTGGGCTAAATCACAACCCCAATTTTTGAGGTTTTTCTAAGGGATTTTAGCAAAGCTGTTGCTGCTTTCCACTTTAAACTTCTTTTACTTAAGTGAAGGCTTCTTTTCACTGCGATGGCAGACTACATTCACGTGGATTCATGGCTATGTTCAACTCCAAAAATGGCAGCCAACCACATTTTGTCAAAAAGCTGCAGGTTTTGTGGCAAAAGGAGAAAAAGTTTTGGGAATGTGTGTAGGAAAGAGGGATTTCTTAGTGCTGCTAAGAATTAATTCAGCCAAACTGAGCACTACTATGTGCCAGGCACAGCATCGGGCTGTATTTCAAGTTACAATCAAGGTTAATCATAAGACCGCACAACTTATAAAAAACTTTACTCACTGGTTTGCACTTAATAAACGCTAGAATTACAAAGGGGCATAAAAGGCCCACAAAAACAAAGTCCCACTTTCCTGAAATGGTACCCAGCACGGTACCTTCGTCCATCAACACAGGCATTCCACACATCTTTAAACATAAAGGAGACACCCATATGCAAAATAGTTTCAAGGGTATTGTTGGCTTTCCATTTTTTTCTTTAGCTAAGTGGTAATGCCACACATAGCAAAAAAGACTTTTCTAAATCCCAGGTCCTTTTCTAATTTTTCTTCAGAACAATAGCACAATTCCAATGCCAAACCCTCCTTCACATAGAAAGAGATGTCAAAACTGAATTCTCATAATGGATCCTCCAACTGGTTCTATCCAGAAGCTGGAGATGACATTCGCTGGAGTCGGCCAGGACACAGGAGAAGGCACCGCTGAGGAGCACGACGGGACAGGCGAGGGCTTCTTCACCAACCTTTCACAGTCTACCCTTCCACCCTGGAAGCGACCTCCTGCTGAACTTCAGATCCAGGGACCGTCACATTGCGTCCCAGCCCCTCACCTGACTCTAAGTAAACACGGTACCTAGATGAGTACTTACTGATGCCTAGAAACACAGCCTCCAGAAAGGTGTAAAGTTTATTAATATCTAAAAAAAGAAAAACCGGAAACAGCTACCGAATATGGGACAGTTCCTAATTTACAAGTTTTACTGCAGGAGGCCCATTTTAATCAGCATTTCAAATAATCCAAAGAGTACAATTTTTTTCTAGAAATATCAGTATTTCACTCTCCAGGTAGAAGACTATTGAAAACATTAAGTGTTTGCCTCAATTAGAAACAGACAAATACCTTTAAAAAATATAAAAAGGGTTACTGCTACTTAAACATGAATTTTCACAAAATTATTCCTATGCCTAATTCAGACAATCTGCTTAGAAAAGCTGGACTAAAAAAAAAAAACAGCAAGACATGAATATGTCCTCATGTAAGTACATGCTCTGAAGCGAGTGTGGAAAGAGCAGCGAGATCAGGGTTTCCAGAGCTTCAGGAGGCCGTCTTCACTGTAGGTGGCAATCAGGTTCTGGTGCGGGTGGTGTGCGATGCCAATCACATCCTTCTCGTGCACCTGGAGCGGGGAAGGCACAGGGTTAGGGGCAGGCCTGGGACAAGCCACTGCGGGGCCTCCAGGGCTGAAGGGCTGAGTGGAGCTTCTACTTCTCAGCAAAGGCACCGGGCCCACAGCAGCCTCACAGACGGCTGAACGATCACAGCCGCCAGACTCGAACGAGGCTGTCACACTGCTGTTCCCAGTTCTGTGCTGTTTTTCAGGATGGATGAATAAAACTTTGTCCCAAATCACCTTTGGACTACAGCTGATGCTAGTTGTCATCTCCATTTTGGAAATCCTAGGCCGAGACAGTGGCTGAGACCACACAATTCCTTCAACTCAGCGACCCTGCATTGTCCAGGCCCCTCAGCTAGAGGACACGCTCCACCTCCGCTGGTTTTGTTCATGTCTTAGATCTGCACTGGAGGCTTCACAGGGAAGGTGGACCAAAAGTCACTCAAGAATAATGCCAGACAATTCTCTAACCCGGGTATGTAAATGATCTGTTACATGTTCACCGTACCACTTCTTCCTGGACACACAAGACTACATTTTCCCTGCCCCCCTTGCATTTGCACTGTGGCCAGTGATGAAATTCTAACCCAAAACAAATGAGGAACAAAGTAATATAAGCCACTTCCAGTTGTGGGTCTCTCAAACAGCCAGCACAGCCATCCAGCTCTCTCTTCTCCTCCCGAGATCTCGGAGGCCACATATCGCAAACGGCACAGCTAGAAGATGGGGAGGGCTCTCCAATTCCTATCACACTGTGGCGTCCTAAGAAAGAAACTCGGATGGTGTTACCCAGAGATTCGGGAACTGTTTGCTACAGAAGCTGGCTCGAATTACTCCTTGTACTGACTCTAGCGACACAGAGCTGCTTAAAAACATGACATCAGTCTGACAGGATAATGTTAAATGATCTGCCTTTGAAAGGAAGTGGAGAGAACTAGCTGTTTCTGTCACTCTAGTACCCCGGGGAAGAGCCAGCTATCTCACTGGCTAGACAGGCACATTCCCTTCCTTCTTTTCGGCCTTATGCACACCATCCTATCCACTTAAAGCTGCGGGCTCACTGAAGGATGACTTTTCCTGATAGAGCAGGTAATTCCATACAATTTTAGTGATAAAACTTGTACATTTTTATCCCGAGGTTCACCCTGACAGCAGGCAGTCTCGAAAAGGCTTCCTTCAGAGTTCAGAAAGACCCCAGCCTGAGGTCACTTCCCGGGAGGCCGGGTCGGTGGCACTCACCGTCAAGGTCCTCTCCAGCTTGCCCGTGACCGTGCTGAAGCAGTAGAGCACGAAGTCCTCCCCCACACAGTAGATCCACTCGCCGCGCGGCGACAGGGCGCAGCACACGAAGTCACCGCCTTCTCTCTTCCCGGAGCTGAAGCTCCTGACGATCTGCAGCAGACCCCGGCCCGGGGCAAACACAGAACATCGGATAAGCAGCAGTCCTGGTGCAGCCGGTCAGACTCACATCTTCACACTGTTACTCTGCATGCTGGTTCACTGTCACTTACAACTTGATGACCAATTCCATTCACAACATGCTAAACCCTCTTGCCTGGGCAACAGCTATCTACAGTGAGTGGCAGACAGAAATTTAGAATTCCTAAGTCGCAAGTCCCCAGTCTTGCTCTTCAGTCTACAGAGCCATCTCACCCTGGAGCAAGCCCATGATCACACATACACCAAATTTCTAAATCAATACAGCACAGTGCCCACTGCTCTGTGGGCTCCAGCACCCAGTTCCTCCTTCTAGTAGTTCCCGTGCAGGATGGAACTCTGTCTCCAACACTTTGCTTGCTCTATTCTATACACCATTAAAATCATCATAAATCCAGGTCAGAGAAACCACTCTCAAAAGGTTAAAAGCTTGTGATTCCATTTAAATACCATTCTCAAAATGACAAACTTATAACGGAAAACAGCTGCAGTTGCCAGGGGCTTGGGGTGGGGGGTGCCTATAAAACTGCAGTGTAAGGGAGTTTCTTTGGGGGTGACAGAACACTTCTGTATCCTGATCACAGGGGTGGTTACATAAATCTGTACATGTGATAAAATTTCAGAGAACTTTTAACGTCCCACCTCAAAATGAATGCATGTAAAAACTGGTGAAATCCAAATAAACGTTTTATTTGAGTTAACAGTATTGTACCGATGTCAATTCCTGGTTTTGATAATTGTACTATGGTTATGTAAGATGTCATCATTGAAGGATGCAGGGGGAGGGTATACAGAAACACTCTGAACTGTTGTGTAACTTCTTTGGGAATCCAAAAAAAATTTTTTAATAAAAAGTTTTTTAAAAGTAAAGTAGAAAACTAGGAAGTGG
The DNA here is from genome assembly GCF_021613505.1 of Equus quagga. Lineage (NCBI taxonomy): Eukaryota > Metazoa > Chordata > Mammalia > Perissodactyla > Equidae > Equus > Equus quagga. The sequence continues at coordinate 130,397,608 of NC_060272.1, forward strand.
GCAGCTATGGCTATTATGCAGCAGCCCAGCAGATACTGCAGACCAGCCATCTCAACCATGTGTTCTTAACTACTGATTCATCAGGAACTCAAGCAGGGGCCGGCCCAGGGGCACAGCGATTAAGTGCGCACGTTCCGCTTTGGGCGGCCCGGGGTTCGCCGCTTCGGATCCTGGGTGTGGATGTGGCACCGCTTGGCAAGCCATGCTGTGGGAGGCATCCCACATAAAGTAGAGGAAGATGGACATGGATGTTAGCTCAGGGCCACTCTTCCTCAGCAAAAAGAGGAGGATTGGTGGCAGATGTTAGCTCAGGGGTGATCTTCCTCAAAAAAAAAAGGGACTCAAGCAATGGAGAGAGTCCCAAACACCAGCCCCTGGCCTTCTCCACGCTCAGCAGGATCCCTGAGTGCCCAGGCCAACAGTGCAATGGCATCACACCACTCTTCCAGGGCCTGAGACCTCAACTTTGATGCCCTTAATGTTCCTCGTGCTACAAAAGTGAGGCTCCTTGGGAACCATGTAGGTGTCTTAATTACAAAGACACTGTTGCTCTTCTCCTACAAGAGTTCCACCTTAGATCACGTGGTAGCTGGGAGATGTCCCAAGTTGGTAAGTCTGAGTGTATCTCCCTCACTCAGACAAGGATTGTGAACTTAAAATCTTCAGTGGGGTTCTGAAGGCAGCTTAAAGACAGATCAGAGCCTCACTTATCCAAAGGATGCAAAAGAAAGAGCATGATATACAAACACCCTAGGGAAGGAGGTAACTTTTGAGACTCCAAAGAGATGTTTTGTAGACATATAATTTAAGTAAGTGTCTGAAAAACAAGTATGGTGTATATATTTTTTTGGTGTGGTGAACCCATATTTGGTTACTGGAAGGGGCAGGGCCGAGACAGACTGATTCGAGAACAGCCCACAGGGCCCGTGCAAGGGCACCTTCTGAGCACTCACCTGCCCCTGCATGTTCATGATGACCACTGTGTTTGATCTGTTGCAAACCACAAAGTGCTCTGGGTTCTTAGGAAGCAGGATCACACTGTTGACAGTGATGTCTGTCCCTGCAGTGCTGCCCAGGGATTTAAAGGTATTTGAACATTCTGTCGTCTTCATGTTCCAGATCTACAACACGAAAATTTAAGACATAAACATTTTGGGAGGTGTAACAATTTCTAAAGTTTTTGGGTTTAAAAAACTGAAAATGGGGTTACTAAAAGGATAAAACTGACTCAGAAAAAAAAGCTTCCCCCATGATTTTCACTCCAAATACCTAGTACTGTCATATACACAGTAAGCACCCATCATCTATTTGCTGGTTAATTGGTATAAACAAAATACAAGTCACAAAGCTAAACAATAAAAACTTTTTAAAATCTATGTTCTTTTCCTACAAAATTTTCCTTGGCTAAGGAGCCACCTAGCTTTAAAATTACCTATGTGTCAACACTGCTACTGTCATAAACAACCAAAAAGCTACCAAAATCCAATGGGGGCTTTTAGATTTACACACTTGGGCCCCTCTCCTGAGACTGATGTGGTAGGTCTGGGGTGGGACACAGGCTTGTGCACTTTCAAAACGCTCCACAAATGATCCTCATGTACAGCTTGTACTGAGAACCACAGAACAGAAGTCACAATGTTAACACACACATGAGGACGCCTGAAGTGGAAGCCACTTGTATTACCTCCCCCAGGCCAACATCTCTTCTGGTAAGAGTTCTCCCCAACTAGTGCTTTTCATCTTGCCCTTCTCAGTTGTTATGAATGAAGGGGTTAAATCAGACCTCACAGTTGTGGAAATCTGAGATGTGCTTAGAGAAGGGATGGACCAAATACTGCCTGGCATGATTTGGACACGGCTCACTTCATAGGAACACAAGCTTCAAAGGCATGGACTATGCCGTGTTTCTCCTGTGCCTTCGACAGAGCTTAGCACAAAACAGATGCTGAATAAACACCTACAAACTGGAGGAAACAGTTACCCGACTAGATGGCCCAGTGTTTACTTTCCTAATAAACAGTCTCATCTGCCTCAATCTCCTCTCTAAAGCCCAGTTGCCCAGGAGAGAAATGAACATTTCAGGGATCAAGAATTCTAAGGGTTCTAGTGTTTTCCACCCAAAAGGTCAGTGAGATGCTTTGCCCCAATCATTGCAGAACCAAAAGAAAAGAGGGCTGAACAAGCCACTTCATGATGGCATTTTACACACTGTGAGGCCCAAACAGAGCACAGAGGGCAAACCCCACAACTATGGTACTACGAGCTCTGTGTATTTCCCCACCCCCATCCCCAAGGAAGATTACACCTCCTACCTTCAGGTGTTTGGTTCAACTCCCAAGCCAGAACAAGCAATCTCAGAGGGTGGTCTGATTTCAGGTTTCTGTGTTCAATGTTCAGGTCTTCTGCCACAGAGCACTTACTTACATAAGGCAATTTAAAAGCAGGTCCAGAATGTAAATGGACTGCCTCAAAGATCTCCAGCAATTTTCTATTTGGATTTCCCATCGTTTCTAGGAAATGAGGCCCTCTCTTCAAATAACTAAATCTCTTAAGGTACTGAAGAGCCATTAGTTTCAGCTGAGAGCTGGGGGCACTAAGTATCTGAGAGACGACTCAGCTCTACTCAACGCCTCTCCTGCCCCTCTACAAACGCTGTTAGGAAGGCCTGAAAGGTGGGGACCAGGGTTGGGGTGGGGTGGGGAGGCTGTGCAACAAAAAAGAGATCTATTTATTTGGCCATTAGCCCTTTGTGAATCTGACTGTTGCAGGTGGACCACACTTAGGGCAAGACAGAATTTAACTGCTGTAAACGGGCTGACTTAAGTTCAGAACTCCATACCTTTCCTCTTCTCCTACACATGATAAAGTCTGTTTCCACTTGGTAGCTTTGAGATTTGAGGTCCCCAGGCCGATAGGAATTACTCAAGAATATTACTACTGCCATAGACTCACCTCATTATGGCTAAAAAGCTGGTGGAGGTTTACCCACCATAATTATCACCATTTTCACCACTGAAAACTCCTCAAAGGAGAAATAGTAAATAGTAAACAGAAATGGTAAATAGAAATTGTGGTTGTTAGTGCCATCAAGTCAATTCTGCCTCCTAGAGACCCAGTGGACAGCAGAGCAGAACCCTGCCTGGTCTCTCTGTGCCATCCTCTCACCTTCCGGTGCTACATCAGACAATGCTCTACCGCTATTCCTAGGGTTTTCATGGCCAATTTTTCAGAAGTGGGTGGTCAGTTACCTTCTTCCTAGTCTGTCTTAGTCTGGAAGCTCTGCCGAAACCTGTCCACCAACGGTGACCCTGCTGGTATTTAAAATACTGGTGGCATAGCTTTCAGCATCACAGCAACACGCAGCCGCCACAGTATGATAACCGACAGAGGGGTGGTGTGGTTCCCTGACTGGGAAATGAACCTGGGCCGCAGCAGAGAGAGTGTCGAAACTTAACCACTAGCCTACCAGGGTTGGCCAAAATGGAAGAGACACCCCAAAATAAACCAGTAGCAAATACTTAACCTTTACAGTGCCATCCGAGGATGCACTAATAATATAATGTCCATCTTGCGTAAACGTTGCTTCGTTAACAAAGGAGGAATGACCACGAAATTCCTTCAGTGTTTTCCCAGATTTTAAACCATGAATTCTATCACAAATAAAAGGAAATGGAAAGAACAATTAAAACTCTTATATTATGGCTGAGAGCAAGTGTTGAATGTATTTTGGATGAATTTTAGAAGCTCATGTTATAATATTAAGTGAAGAAAGAAGGCTAGTCAGTTACGTATGCAGTATTATTTTCATTATGTCAAACAATCAAACAAAACTAAAACAAAAGCTCTGCGCAGAGACTGGAAGAAAATACACCAGTAATACCACGAGGTTCTGTTCAGGGAGACTTCTAGGTCTCAGCTGGGTCCCAGGAATCTGTATTTGTAACACACCCTCTAAGACGCTTCTGATGCAGATGCGACCAGACCACACTTTGAAAAACATGAAACACTGCTATAATCCCTTTCTAATCTCTCTTCTGGGTACAGACTCAAATGGACAAAATAATAGCAATGAGTCAGCAGCACTTTAGGGAAATGAGGTCTCACAAACCCTCATTCTCCATAGAGGAGCATCCTGGTGAAAGTATAAGGAATCACCAGTACTTCCCCCTGGGGCTTCATCATCTCAAATCCAAGGGAGGGCAGTTTGGGGATTCTTACTTACCTAATTGTCTGGTCAAAAGAGGCACTCAGGATCTGACTGCTATCCTTAGAAAAGCTGAGACAGGTGACACCTTTACTGTGTGCCCTTTCAAATCTCCTTAAACACTGTCCACTCTGAATCTTCCATACCTTTATTAAAAAAAAATTGCAAAAACTTGTAAGTAGAGTGTCTCACTCTAGCCCGCAAAGCCAAGCAAGATGCAGTGCTCACTAATGTACTAAAAGAGCATTAAAAATGCATGCTAATAGCTGAGTATGACGTCTGGTTCACGTAGTACAATGATAACTTGAATCCTTAGAAACTCAAACCTTTTTCCTAGTAAATTATTAAAACAAAAGTTTAGACTCTAAATTCACTCAGCAGAGACCATTTCTGTATTTTATCGAGCACAGGGAGTTTTACCAGCAATTAAATACAAGCCACAGATAATGAGCTGGAGATCATCCCACTCCTTAAAAACCAAAGTACAAAACGTCATACAAGGTGAGCCGCGGGGTCCGGCAGGAAGGGCAGAAGCAGATCTGGACTGGCGTCCCAGATCTGTCACTCACCAACTGTGCGACCTTAAACAAATGACTGGACCTCCCTAGGCACAGTTATTATTAACAAGAAAAAGTAAAGTGATGAGCATAAAGTTGATGATCAAGAAAAAGTAGCTGCTGAGTATCACATGTAGGACACTACCTCATTACAGAACTCCCCAAACATCTACAAACAAGAGCCCATGCCTCTCATCCACACCTTGATTTTTCCATCTTGGGCCCCAGTTGCTAACATTTCTGTATCTCTGCTGAAGCACATGCAGAGGACAGCATCGTCCATCATCATAAAGTTATCCTGTGCCTGGTACTTAAGGTCCTAAAGGAAACAATGATAAGCAGTTATCAAAATAACACAAGTCACCCCAGGTCTCTACAAACTCACTAACAGCAGGATAATGGACTGTGCCCACCCCAAAGCTCCAAAGCAAACAGAAGCACTGTGCACACACGTTCCTAATGAACAACTGAGAAGGCTGGGAATAAGTAATTTTACACAATTCAAATCAATATTGTGAAAAATGCAACAGAATACTCTTCATCTTTGCTTATTGATCTTTTCTAAGCAAAATTTCCCTACAGTTTCATACCATACATCTTTAATAAACTTGTAAGATTTTTAGGGGTATGATATGTGAGAAACTAATGCTTTTTCCAAATTGTCAACCACTTTTTGTAAAACCATGCATTGACTCAACTATTTGTGATTTTTTTTTAACATCTGTTATTGTTCAAATTGAAGTATCTTTATTTTTTCCTAATTATAAAGTGAGACTGCTTCATGGTTTAAAAAAAAGCAAACTATAAAGAAATACATAAAGTAGAAAGTGAAAATCACTCATAAATCCACTACTCATGGAGTGCAATTTAGTGCTCTATGATAAAGATTACCTTTTAAATCAGTGAATAGTCAATAAATAGCTACTTGGGAAAAAAATTAAGTTGTATCTACACCAACTTTATCCCCCTAAGCAAATTCCAGATGGATCCAAAATGAAACATAAAAGTACTGGAAGAAACTGTGGGAGAAAAGATGGATAAATACTATGATACAAAAAGTTTTTAAGTCTATCTATAAAGCAAAATCATAAAAGTCAAAAGACAAAATTGAAAAATGCTTGCAATACATATTACAAAGGTTGATTTCCTCAAACTATCAAGAGCTCCCACAAATCAATAAGAAACTATTCAAAAGAAAAATGGGCAAAGGATATGAACAAACTTCACAAAATAGGAAATATTGGTGGTTTTTCACAACTTCACTCATAATAGCAGAAACACAATTAGTACCACAATTAGGTTAGATTGGAAACAACAAGTAGTTGCTTACATATACACAGAATATTCCAAGAAGGTTACATAAGAAACTGGTAACCCTGGCTGGACCAAAGAAAGGAACTGAGCAGCTGAGGGACAAGGGAGGGAGCAAGACTCTTTACTGAATAATTTTTCTATTTTATAAGACGTATCAGAGGTATATATTACCCATTAAAAAAATAAATTTAAATTGTAAAACCAGATAATTAAACAATAATAGATAATTCTCGTACTAGAAAAGTTAAGTTTTAAAAATACTTTACCTTCCTGATTTTTCCAGTCGTAAAGTTCCATACTTCAATGAATCCATCAACAGACCCAGTGACCAGATACTGACCATCTGGAGAAAATCGAGCACACTCCACATGTGATTTCTGACCAAACTGTTTCAAATGAAACAATGAAACAGATGCATTTTTATCTAGTGGCCTTAAAACAATTCCCACTTTAACTTTTTGAAAAACCTTGCCCTAGCATAAAGTCATAGGTAGCCCATCTTATGGAGAATTAGAGGGTCGTGTCTGTCCTGGGACACAGGGAGATGGTGGATGTATTTTCTCTGACTGGTTTTATGTCTAGGCTCTCAGTTGAAACTAGTTTTTTTTTAATGTAAAGTGGATATTTCCAAAGAAAAGCAAAAAAACTATTTTACCATGGGACTTAGAACAAACACTCCTGTTAACTCAAACAGTAAGTTTTTCCGAGAATCAGCCACTGGTAGCATAACTTTCACACTCAACTTAATACGGCATACGTTCCTGCTGTGCATCTGGGGAAAAAATTCATTTTTTCAAAATAAATGTCTGTTTTCCTGCACTATTTTGTAAACAAGTTTTGCATCACTGTTTCTTTTCATGACCTTCGTGTAGGCAAGTGATAAGGTGTGGCTGACTAACTCTAGGAGAACCAGTGCACTAGTGAAAGCTGCCTGGGAAATGTATCCTGAGCATTTACCAGCCATGACGCTTCCAAAAACAGATGAGCAAACTACAGAACATTAGACAGATGAGAACAGAGAAAAGCTCTACTATGAATTCCACTTTAAATGTAAAACAAGGAAAGGGTTGATAACAAAAAATCATAGCCCAGCAGCACAATTATAATGGATCCCTGTCTCAAAGCTTCAGCCAGGGTAAATAAAGGTGCTGCTCAAAAACATCTTTACAGGGGCTGGCCCGTTGATGCAGTGGTTAGGTTCGCACCTTCTGCTTCTCTGTGGCCTGGGGTTTGCCAGTTTGCATCCCGGGTGTGGACATGGCACTGCTTGGCAAAAAGCCATGCTGTGGTAGGCATCCCACATATAAAGTAGAGGAAGACGGGCATGGATGTTAGCTCAGGGCCAGTCTTCCTCAGCAAAAAGATGGGGATTGGCAGTAGTTAGCTCAGGGCTAATCTTCCTCAAAAAAAAAAAAAAAAACAAACCACCAAAACTTTACATGCAAATCAGAACATATAATCTAGAAAAAACAAATTCAAAACACTAAGGCAAAGTCAAAGATTTGAGAAATATTTTAAAATCCATTAAGTTCAATCAGAGCACAAACTCAGAGAGAAACTGTAATATAAAGGAGATGCCCAAGGAGCAAATATGCTTGTAATTCTGGGAAGTGCAGCTATTAGTGAATGTGCTGTTTCCTAGAAAAGTCTCAGATTTCAAAAAAAGAAACAAGAACCAGTCAAAAGACGATGAAACGATTTTCCTCAAACACCACACAAGCCCACTTTACAATGCATGCTTGGCACTCTGCCTGACATGTAAAGGGACACACACAAATGTTGAACAGGACAAATCTATAGAAAGCTCACAGTAAGTCCCAGGCTTAACCACAGAGCTCCCTAGCCATGCTTCCCAATGCAGGCTCCCTGGGAGGGAGAGAAGGGCAGACGAGCGGCCAGACCTCAACCGTATGTGCACTTGAGTTAGACATCCGAGGTGAGCTACTGCCAGGCCACAGGAGGAGCCCAGCGGTCACCAGCAGCAACCCTGAATGTCGTCAGAGCTGGAGAATGAGATCTGCTCCCCAACCCAAGCTCCTGGCACAGGGCCTGGCTGAGCAGGCACATGTTCAGTCCTCAACAAATGATGACCGACCGACTGGTGTCTAAGGATCCTACCTTAATATGCCTGCTCAGCTGTGTAGGAAACTTTTCTTCTTCCACATCTTTGACAGCTGCTTTGCCTCGGAACAAATCTATGGTCATGCCAGGAGGAAGCAAGCCCTGGTGCTGCTGCCACTTCAGTGCCTATGAGAAAAGAAATGTACAGTAATCCACTTGGGTGCTTTTAAGATCTGGTCCTGATCGCTCAGACAAAGCCAGGCCTGAAATGATGAGGTTCACGGGAAACTGTGAGCCATCCAGACCCAACCATCTCTGGCCAATCAAACAGAGCATAATCTGTGCTACTCTGTGTGCCCTAGGAACGCAGGCTGGTCTAGGGTAGCAGGGGACTCTGAGAGCCAACAGTCCATCTTTCCACACCCATTTTCTCATAAGTGTGACTCTTATTATAAACAAAATTTGGAAAACAGAAATCTCCCATAGTTCTTACATTCAAACACAGCCACTGCTGGCATTTTCTATATTACCTTCTAGTATTTTTCGCATTACATACGTGTTTAATTAATGTCGCTATAATTATACTATATGTAAAATTTTATATTTTCTTATTTTAACCTATCATCAGGTCATGCTTTGACATGACTACCATTCTGACAGTTGCAAATATATCCTATTTAGCGGATATTTAACAGTTTATTTAATTAATACTTTAATGGGACACGTACACTGCTTCCAATTTTTCACTCATGTAAGTAATGCTACAATGAACATCTTTGGATATAAGGCTTTTTCTAGTTTCTAATCTCTCCACACCAGAATAGATTCCTAGAAAAGGAATTACCGAATTCAAAAAAGACGGTGAATGGTTAAGGTTCTTTACATATACTGCAAAACTGTTTTCCCAAAAAGTTGCAACTTCAACAGCATTCACAACTACGTTATGGGAAGTGGAAAATCATGGACTTTGGAGACAGAGAGTCCTAGGATAGACCATTTACAAACTGTTATTTTGACCCTCAAATTTCAACACCTAAAAAAAGTCAGGAAAGAAGCCTAATTCCTAGAGCTGCTGAAAGGATAAACCAAAATGACACGTTAAGTCTACGCAACCGGCACATGATGAATGCGAACTCCTTTCCCTTTGTTGTATCAAGAAAACTCAACAACTTTGGATACCCTTTAAAAACTTTGCTAATTTAGTGATGGAAAGTTATGCCCTGCTTTAGTCAGTTCTCTGATTAATGACTTTGAGCTTTTCTCCATGTTTATTAACTGGATATATTCCCTCTTCTGTTCACTGTTTATTCATGTTGTTTATTGTAATCTTACTATTTTTCTTATCAACTTGTGAGCTTTTAATGTCATCAAGGTGTTTGTTGTTTACGTTTGCTGAAAATAATTTTTTCCAATCTGCCTATTTTGATTATGGTTTTATAGGTTTTTTTTAAATCCTAAGTTAAATTCTTAAGTGATTAAATTTGTTGATTTTTACCTTGGTGTTTACGCCCTCATCACAGAAGTCCTTCTCTATCAAGAGATTTGATATGTTATATTATCTTTTAGTTTTTCTATTTTCGTAACATAAGTAACTTTCAATCTATGTGAAATTATGCTGTATAAAATATGAGAGAAGGCTCTGATCTGACCTTTCCCTCCACTCTAAAGCAAGGACCCAACACCATACGCTGAATAACTCTTCCCTGCTCCTAGGTTCTGTGACATGCCATTATCTATTAAATCCATATAAATAGTGGATCAATTTCTTGCACTGTTGTTGCACTGGTTGCAGTAGATATTCTTGTGCCGAGTACCAAAATGATTCAATCAATGAGCCTTCATTAAATGCTTCAACATTTTTAGGGCTGGTATGTTCTCAATATTCTTCCTTTTCAAAATGTCTTTGACGAATATATTTCCAAGTTTATTTCGCCAGATGAACACTAGAATTCTTTGTGAAATAATTCTAATTGTATTGTGATCTTTATTATAACTGCCTTAAATCTAAGAAGGTCAGTCTTATCCAAGAAAATCACTATTTCACCACTTACTCAAATCTTTTCTCTTGTAAGTACTGAAGGGTATTTCCCTTTTTAAAAGTGGAAATCATCTATTTCCCACAAAATTTAGTGCTAGAATTTTTATATTGTATGCTGTTGCTATAAACGAGAGCTCTTTTTTTCACTGAATTTTCTAACCGGCCACTGCTAATATATAGGAATGTAATCAATTTTTGTGTGTTTTATATCTGGCAATGTTACCAAACTTTTAAATTATTTCTATGATTATTAGAATTGAAATATTTAATGTTTCTACATATTATTAATTTTATTTCTTTCCAAAATTCATGTTACTTATTTTTCATGTTTTACTATGACGACCAGAGAACATGTACCTGCTCAGGACCTCTCTCCAATCAATGTGTACTCTCTGCTGACTCTCTACCCTCAGTCTATTAACAGTTTCAAATCACTCCCATCTTTAAAAGCAAAAAATACCCTCTTGCCTTCTGTTCTGTAGCTACTACTGCCCACTCCCCTCCCCGCTATCTCCTTCAACAACCAAGCTTCATGAGCCATCCACTCACTGCCTTCACTTCTCAGTTAATTCACTCCTAACTCACTGCAATGTGTCTTCTGTCCCACCTTTCCACTGCAAGTGCATCTCAGATAGCGCAATGGCCAAAACCAGACTCCTTTCTGACCCTCAACTTCCCATGTTCTCTGTTGCTCTCGACCTTGATGACCACCTGTCTTCCTGAAACTGCTCTCTTGGCTTTTCTAACTCTATTCTCTGAGCTTCCCTTTTTATCTCTCTGGCTGTTCCTTTCTCTGTTCATCCTGTTGACTTTAAGTGTTCCCTATGGCTTCCTTCTCAAATGTTTACTTTTCTTATTCTACTTGCTTTCCCTGGGTAATCATACTTACATCCATGGAATCAAGCACTAATGTAATTTCCAAATCTATAGCTCTAGCCAAAACCTCACGGTTGAGGTTCAGATCCACAAATCCCAGTGCGTATACTAGACATCTCCACTTGTGCATCTCAGAGATCTTCAATATTAGTACAGCCAAAACTGACCATCCGCCCCACCCTAGTCTCTACCTCTCAACAAATCGCAACAAATCTGCCCTTCTCCTTGTATTCTTTCCTAAGTCACCCAAGCCAGAAACATAAAAGGGCAACCCAGAGTCAAAACCTCACTTACTCTGCACAGCTAACCAATTAAACAGGGAGGAACACGTGCGTTTATTTCCACTCTCTAGAAACTCCACTAAAGTGACGATAATAAAGGAATAAAAAAGGCACATGCCCAAAAAGACAAAGAGAATGGAAGGAGAGATGGCAGCAGAAGAGAAATGTTAGTTAAATTTCAGAAGCTGAAAAGTGAACGAACCAGTGGCAACCAAGAACAGAAAAACGAAACCTAATTATACAAGGTGGGGATGATGAAGCCACAGGAAGCCAGCCACAGCACCCTGCAAATTCCAAAGAGGGTTAGGAATTGGAGGTACCACATACCACTCAAGGACAAGGCACGGCATGAGGCAATGATAAACTCCATATAAAGAGCAGTTAGCTCCCAGGACCTCTTTCAACGCCATGCACCACGTGACTGCCTTGCCCCAGCCTCAACAGAAGTCAGGTGGTTTACGTTCTGGAAAGGTTGAGATCCTGGGCTCTGGAAAACAAGGCAGAGCTGAGGAAGAAGGGCGCCAGTGAGACGCCACAATGAAAACAGGAGATTCAGTGCAAACTGGTCTGCTAAACGGTGAGATCTCTCTACCCTTCACCCCCACCAGTATCCTCCCACCTCTGGCTCCAGGACACAGTTTATACCTCCCCCAGGCCAGAAACTAGAGGACTACTCTCTGGGAAAGCTAATCAGTCCAAGAAAATATATCTATAGCTATGACACAAGAGGATCCTCAGCCAGTCATTCCAGGCTGAATTCTATCAGTTCCCCAGCTCCTCCTTCCATCCCAACCCCACAGTGAGTTTCCAAACAGCTTTTCAGCGTTTCACTCTTACATACAAACCGATAGCCAGGGATCACGACATGTCTGAGGAAAGTTTCCAGACATGGGCACCAAGACAAATGGGCAAAAAAAGGAAATCAGAGAAAAAAAGGGCCAATGTAGGGAGCAAAATAAAGCTTTAAAAACTTGACCAACAAGAGAAAAATAAGAGATACTGCATACACAAGTAAGATCTCAAAAATTTACCTCCATGTACCTTTTTCTCAGGAAGTTACTAGAAGTACTCCATCAAAACAACGGTCTAAACTATGAAAAGAAGGAAAACATGGATCTAAAAAATATGACCCAACACAAGAGGCAAAGAATTCCCAGAACGAAGATGAAAGAAGTCCCAGAACAGTAACTGTGCAGCAAGCCAAGAGAACCAGTCCTGGCGGAAATGAGGGAAGGGCCTCAGAGAGGGTATCAGCAAGAGGGAAAAAAGGGACTTTTTACAGTTGTCAGAAAGATTCAGGCTGAATCAGCAAGTGGTAAAAAGCTAGGCAAAATTTTTAAAAATTAAGAATTATCACAAGGAATCATAAAAATTATGTAAGAAATTAAATGTAATTATTTTTGGCTATGAGCAATATGTATGTAAAGAAAATAATATAAATACTGAACTGATTTAACCAAGAGTTGTGATATAACTATACTGAAAATCTGGAGGAAGAAGAAGAATGTGTGCATGTTCTGGGGAGTAGATATGAGATAATTCATCTTCCACTAAAGAAAGTCAATAGCTGGGCCAGCCCTGGTAGGCTAGTGGTTAAGTCTGGGGCACTCTGCTTTGGTGGCCCAGGTTCAGTTCCCAGGCGCAGACCTATACCACTCGTCTGTCAGTGGTCATGCTGTGGCAGCAGCTCACATACAGAAAGAGGAAGACTGGCAGTGGATGTTAGCTCAGGGCAAATCTTCCTCTACAAGAAAAATAAAGTCAAAAGCTAATGTCTAAGAAGAAAAAAAAAAGTCAAGATATAACAGTATAAGCATGATATTTAGCTACGGAGGTAACTGTCAGGAGAGTCAGAATGACTGCAAACAGTAAGAATCAGGTGGAGAAGGACAGATCCAACTATTTTTCACTATAAGCCCTGAAGTACTAAACTATGCACATCTATTACTTTAATAAAAAGTAAATTAAGAAAGAAGCAGCTTAATTTTAAATCTCAGAATCACTGCAAACCTGTAACAAATAGCTTTTTGGTCCTTTTGCAAATGCAGATTTAGTGCAAAGAGGCTATTTACATCTCTATCAATGACCTGTACCCTGCGCTACTTATAAAAATATCTATTACAGTCATGCGCCGCATAATCACACTTCAGTCAACGATGGACCATGTATTCGACAGTGGTTCCATGAGATTAGCACCACACAGCCCAGGTGTGTAGTAGGCTGTACCATCTAGGTTTGTTCACAAGCTGCCAGGCAATATAGGAAATGCTTTGAGCACACTACCTCATTTAATTCTTACTACACCACCATGATGAGTAAATGGGATCAAAAAAGTTAGGTAACATGGCCAAGACCACAGAGCTGGTAAGTGAGAGAGCTTGGATTCTAACTAGAGTAAACATCTGTTCCAATTTGCCAGGGACAGTGTCCTGGCATGATGATCAACAGTGCCCCCAAGCGATCCAGAGGGAAGGCTAAAGTCCATGGTCACCCTAAAGCTAACGGACTTGAGAGCTCACGTTCTTCAGCACTCATCCATACTGACTCTAGACGAGAGGGGCATGGCACTGCTGTGGGTACAAGCAGCTCTATAGGTAATCCCCAACTCTTAGGATGCCCGATTTCTTCAGTGTATACAGACAGTTTATATACAGGAAACAGAACCAGAGTTAGGGTGATTTCAGTTCCACGGATTTTAATTACCTGTCCCAGCAATGCCATGAGACGAGATGGAGGCACCACACTGACTTCCCCAGCTAAGGCCTGGGCAATTGCTGCTCTTCTCTTTTCTTTGCTACTTCCATCTGGGTATGCCTAAAAAAGGAGAGGGGGGCAGCATCATTTCCAAGAAGCAGCTACAAGATAAGAGTGTGCTTATTTAAAAAAACCAACAGTAACCAAGCAGAAACATTCAAAAAGGAAAACATGAAAAGAAACTATCCATTTAAACAGGGGATTAATTAAATCAATCTGTTTATTAAAAACAACCTCCCAATTCTACCCACTTGCATTTCAAAAGTATGAGCTGTGAGAGAACTGAGGTCAGCCAAGCCACACTGCTATTTCTGAAAAGGGCCCAAGTAAATCACGTCAAAGCCAGAGTTGTTTTTCCACATTTTGAAAAACCTGCAGAGCCAAGGATTCTTTTATGTGCTTTGGTAATTTCAGTCAAATGACTCCCAGCTCAGAAGCTGTTCACCACCTCAAACGTAAACCCTGTCCTGGTAATCTAAACGCCTTTCCTTTACACTCACGGTTTCTGAGTTTATTCTAACTTCCCATTATGTAGTGCCTAGTAAACTCTTCCTCCTCAGATCTAGACAAGCCTCTAGTAAAAGACTGGGGGAGAAAGAACGAAAGTCCATATATAATAAGGTTGTGGAGGAATCAAAGAGTATCAGTGCCCATACTCCACCAGTAAGCATCGTCAGCTGAGAAGGAAAAGCACAAGCTTTTAAGAACTGAAAGAACTGGGAGGAAGCTGCAGTTGTCAGGGGCAAGGGACACAGGCCCAGGGGCAGGCAGCAGTCAGGCGGCACTCAGGCCCAGGGGCAGGCAGCAGCCAGGCGGCACTCAGGCCCAGGGGCAGGCAGCAGTCAGGCGGCACTCAGGGCCAGGGGCAGGCAGCAGTCAGGCGGCACTCA